>NW_027526203.1:26602498-26800665 GCF_048455015.1 Haemaphysalis longicornis
GGCTATGGAGGTAAGGGCGGAAATTTCGAAAAGCCCAAATGATGGCAAGGCATTCCTGTTCTCTGATGGAGTAATTCTTCTCGACCAGTGTCAACGAACGCCTAGCATAGGAAACGACCCTCTCACGGAGCTCAGCATCACTTTGGAGGAGAACAGCGCCGATTCCGCGGCCACTTGCGTCTGTGTGGAGGGTAGTGGGCTTTCTTTCATCAAAGTGGCAGAGTACCGGGCTAGACGTTAAGGCTGTTTTCAATGCCTCAAAGGCTATTTGGCACTCATTCGACCAACGTAAGCTGCGCCGGACTGAAGGAGCTGGTTGAGCGGTGCCGCATGGGTGGCAAAGTTACGAAAAAAGCGACAGACATACGATGCCAATCCGAGCAAACTGCGAAATCTTCTTCTTGGCATGGACGCGGAAATCCGACAACGGCGGCTATTTTGTCAGGGTCGGGTCGTGTCCCGTCCTTGCTAACGACATGGCGGAGTACCTTGATAGTTTTGGTCGCATAACGACATTTTGTTAGTTGATCTGAAGTACAGCATTGGAGATGCACGTAAGCACTTCGTCCAAGCGTTGGAGATACTCAGCAAATGTCGAGGAAAAGACAGTGACGTCGTCAAGATAGTAGAAACAGGTCTTCCATTTCAGTCCCCTGAGCAGCGCGTCCATCATCCGCTCAAAAGTTTCTGGGGCATTGCACAAACCGAACGGCATGGCATTATATTCATATAGGCTGTCGGGAATAACAAACGCTGTCTTCTCCTTGTCGGACTCGTGCATCGGTATCTGGCAGTAGCCAGAACGCAAGTCGAGGCTTGAAACGTATTCGGCTCCTTGAAGGCAGTCCAGGGCGTCATCGATCCGGGGCATGGGATACACATTCGTTTGGGTAATTTTGTTGAGGGCCCGATAATCTACGCAAAAAACTCACGCTACCATCCTTTTAAATGCGGAGCATTTCTTAGGCTCACGATGTCACTCGTCGATGTTGTCGGCGCCGTCCACACGCTCACTGCGCAGTCTGAGTGGCGCTGGCTACCACCCTCAAGCGTCAGATACAGTTGTAGTAAATATAAATACCCCAGAAAATGAAGGAGAACACAGTCGCCCAGATAGCCGTATTGGTAAGGCATTCGGGAACTAATCGAAAGGCGTGGGTTTGGTCCCCCCTCTGGGCGCGTGTTTTTCTTTCTTTCTTTCTCGCGTAATTAATAATAAAAAAATAATGTAACGTCACTAAAAGTAAAAAACAGTCTAACCATTCCCCTATGCCTTCTTTGGCGTTGTAGACTGCCGGCATTTCTTTCTGCATTTCCTAACGAGCCCCTCATTCCCAAACCATATTATCGTGCGAAAGCTTAGCGAGGGCCTTGGTTCTGGCAGCCTTGATGCCAAGGTAGCATAAGAGGGTTTCCCACCAGTTACCCGCTTATGACAGGCTGTAGACGTTCGAGTCACGCCCCGGGGATGAAATGAAGGTCTCCTTCTCCCCGTGTAGTCTGAGTGGCGCTAGCTACCACCCTCAAGCGTCAGATACAGTTGTAGTAAATAAAAATACCCCAGAAAGTGAAAGAGAACACAGTCGCCCAGATAGCCGTATTGGTAAGGCCTTCGAGAACTAATCGAAAGGCGTGGGTTTGGTCCCCACTCTGGGCGCGTGTTTTTCTTTCTTTCTCGCGTAATTAATAATAAAAAAATAATGTAACGGCACTAAAAGTAAAAAACAGTCTAACCATTCCCCTATGCCTTCTTTGGCGTTGTAGACTGCCGGAATTTCTGTCTGCATTTCCTAACGAGCCCCTCATTTCAACACTATATATATATATATTGTTGCGTGGCGGCGGCAGGACACCTCCACCGACCCCGCAGGGGGCATCTGCGCAAGCAGATGTTTGGTGTATGTGCGACACCACGGACCCCGAGCACCCACGTCTAGCCGTGCGTGGCAGAGCCGTGTCCGAGGAAAAGGGGAACCTGGTGGTTGAGCCAATGCCGAGTGTTTGGACCTTTAAGGCCCCTCGGCAAAGGCAACACACCACTTTGGCCCATGCTTCACGTAGACGGCACCTCCGGCCTGACCCTACCGGAGGGAATCGGCAGTCGCCTCTTCCTGTCCTCCTCTACATCTTTTACTTTCCTATCCTCTTTCTAACAACTTTCCTGTCACCTTCTCTCTTCTTGGTTCTTCTCCTTTTCTTGGCGGCTAGGGTTAACCTGGTGTGGCTAACAACCCTGTGTTACGCCATATGTGGTTATAGCCGTGGTGTAAATCTGGCGCAGGCAGGCCTTGCTTGCAAGTACCTGTCGCGTCCCCTTGTTGGGCCCTGGGGTGGGCGGATGCACCACGGCCGAATAGAATTTATTAATTCATGGCTTCAAAACCCCGCTCCAAACACGATCGGTCCCTGAAAAGGGGCCGCACCGAAGTTTCCTTCCCACTACTCCCTGCAATCGCTGCCCCTAAACCGGACAACTACCCCCGCTTCCTAATAATCGAATCAACAGAAAAAGAAAACCCCATCACTTCCAAGTCTGTATTTCTGATCTCGAAATTCCTTGAAAACATTGTGGGCAAATCTTATAAGGCTAAAAAACAAAGAACTGGTGAACTCCTAGTAGAACTAAATAATCAGCAACAGGCAACAAGTCTTCTCAACCAAACCCGCATGGCCAATCTAGATGTCAGGATCACACCCCACCGCAGCCTCAACAGCTCGCAGGGTGTGATCTCTGAGACGGATCTCCTAAAGGAGACAGACATCGACCTCCTCGAGGGCCTCAAAGATCAAGGTGTGACGGCAGTGAGGCGATCACCATCCGGAGAGACAACAAAGAAATAGCCACGAAGCACATCATCCTAACATTCGACCGATCCACACTTCCAGAACACATAAATGCAGGATTCATCCGTTGCCCAGTCCGTCCATACATTCCGAACCCGCACCGCTGCTTCAAGTGCCAGCGGTTCGGTCACAGCACTAACGCTTGTCGCGGAAGACTAACCTGCGCCAAATGCGCCCAGAACGATCACCCCACTGATGATTGCAACACACAGGTCTTCACCTGTGCCAACTGCCAGGGACCCCACCCAGCATACTCCCGCACCTGCGAAAAATTCCAAGTAGAAAAGAAAATCATAAACATAAAAGTAACCGAGAACATTTCCTTCCCGGAGGCGCGAAAGAGGTTCGCCTCTTTCCCCCTGGGGAGGTACGCAGACGCAGCTCGCCGGGGGGCGGAGCGGCGTTCTGCTTCGGCAGGGACACAGTACTGCGGCGCAGACTGTGCCCGGCCCGAGACCCCCGCTGAGTTGCTGTTGGCAGCTCAATCCGTCACCGTGCCGCAGGGGGAACCTTCAGCGGTTGCGGTGGCAACCAACACGGTTGGGAGTGGTGCCGCTCCTTCCGGTTCCACTCCTCTGGCCCCCAGTTCACCTGATGGCACGGAGGAAATGGACGCGGAGGGACCGGCAGGTGCTTCCACCTCCGCCCCACCGCCTGTGCCACCCTTGGCACCCCTGGCGGTCGTGGCCCCAGAAAAGGGCCCCCGAAAGGGTCCACAGTCCAAGGAGCCCGACAAGTCGGCAACTCCGAGGACATCTGAAGAGAAAATGGACGTCAATCCGTTCGTCGCTGCTGCGCAGCGGAGGGGACGGGATCGGACGTCACCATCCCAAGAAAGAAAGAAGCCAGCCAGAGTAACCGCCCCGAACGACACATAACCACACATTCCAGTCGCTCCTAACATAAAATAATGGGAAAAGAAAATTTAATACAATGGAACTGTAGAGGCCTGTTCAAGAACCTGGATGATGTATGCGAGTTACTGCACTCCAATCAGCCAAGTGTCATGTGTCTCCAGGAAACACACTTGAATAAAAAACACACAAATTTCTTAAATAGTTACCTGGTGTTCCGAAAGGACAGAGACGGCTGCACATACTCTTCTGGTGGTGTGGCCATCGTTGCCCGCAAATCCTTGGCATGTCACACCATCCAGCTGAACACTGTCCTAGAGGCTGTTGCAATCCGAGTAATAAGTTTTAATAGGCTAATCACGGTGTGCTCCCTCTACATCCCACCAGACTATCACTTGTTGAGCTCCGAGTTCGAGGCTCTTGTGGATCAGTTACCTGAACCCTTCATTTTAATGGGTGACCTCAATGCACACAATCCTCTGTGGGGCTCTTCTAGAACAGATGCCCGAGGTCGCCTCATCGAAAAGTTCTTAACATCATCGGGAGCATGCCTGTTTAACAAGCAACAGCCTACATACTATAATATAGCGCACAACACCTACTCACACCTTGACCTTGCTATTGGCTCTGCAGTACTTTCCATTTCTTAAATGGGGAGTGGACACAAACCCCTATGGTAGTGACCACTTCCCAACATCCTTAACATATATAGGTAAAGGGCCAAACAGTTCTCTTTCCCATAGTAGGTTCAACGAAGCTAGAGCGAACTGGAACACATTCACAGAAACATCTCAACTGCACTACACAGACATTAGACACCTACACGTAGAGGAGGCAACCGAGCTGGTCACGGCGCACATCCTCGACGCCGCCGAAAAGTCCATTCCCCAGTCCTCCGGAGCCGTGCGGCACCCAAGGAGGCCCTGGTGGAATGACGACTGTCGGCGGGCGCGAGAGGCCCAGAACAAAGCTTGGGGTATCCTTCGCCGGTACCCCACATCAGAAAACATGATTTCTTTTAAACGGGCAAAGGCTTTCGGGAAGCGTGCGCGCCGTGAGGCAAAACGAGAGAGTTGGCGCGCTTTTCTTACATCAATAAACTCCTACACAGACACACGTAAAGTATGGACAAGGATACGTAAACTGAAAGGACAAAATACACATAGCCTGCCCCTGGTCAGCACAACAGGGGACACACTAGAAGACCAGGCTAATGCACTTGCACAACACTTCGAACACGTCTCCAGTTCATCACACTACACGGACACTTTCATGAAACACAAAACATCTGCCGAAAAGAACTCTCTACGTGACAAGAACAGATCAACTACGTCTTACAACTCTGAGTTCTCACTTTTTGAGCTGAGGGCCACTCTCAACACTTGTAAGCCTTCAGCTCCAGGCGCAGACAACATCACATACACTATGATACAACACTTACACCGAGACACTTTAGAAACACTTTTACACCTATACAATAGAATATGGATTTCGGGGCGGTTACCTAGGTCTTGGAGGGAGGCCATAGTAGTGGCCTTCCTCAAGGAGCGGAAGGATCCCACCTCCCCTGCAAGTTATCGTCCCATAGCCCTGACAAGCTGCCTCTGCAAGCTTCTCGAGAAGATGATAAACAAGAGACTTGTATATTTCCTGGAATACAACGGTCTTCTCGAGAGCTGCCAGGCAGGCTTCCGGGCAGGGCGATCTACAAATGATCAACTCGTTGGCTTAGAATCATATATAAAGGATGCATTCGTTCATAAGCAGTACTGCATTACACTGTTCTTTGATCTTGAAAAAGCCTACGACACCGCTTGGCGCTACGGCATCCTCAGCGATCTGAAGTCGTTAGGTTTGTCGGGCAACATGCTAAACACACTTGGCAGTTACATGTCCAAGCGAACCTTTCGTGTGAGAGTTGGGTCTGCACTCTCTAGGGTTCATGTCCAAGAAAATGGCGTGCCTCAAGGTGGAGTTTTGAGCTGCACATTGTTTATAGTGAAGATGAACTCGCTTAGAAAGGCATTGCCACCAACAATATCCTGTTTTATGTATGTAGATGATGTTCAAATATCTTTTAAATCATGTAACATGTCTATCTGTGAACGGCAAATTCAGCTTGGTGCCAATAAACTAGCTAGCTGGGCAGACCGAAATGGGTTTAAACTTAATCCAGCTAAAAGCACCTGTGTTGTGTTTTCTAAATTGCGCGCGATCCGGCCCGATCCTGAGATCAAGCTGAACGGCCTATCAATTCCTGTTAAAAAAGAACACAAGTTTTTAGGAGTAGTGTTTGACGAAAAACTAACATTTATATCTCACATTAAACAACTTAAACATAAATGCCTAAAAACAATGAACATTTTAAAGGTCCTCTCACACCAAGCATACGGTGCAGACAAACAACTCCTGCTGCGTGTATTTACCAGCTTAATAGGTTCAAGATTGGACTACGGGAGTGTGGTGTATGGGTCAGCAACAAAAACCACATTGAAAATGCTGGACCCATTGCTGCACTTGGGGCTTCGGCTCGCGTCAGGTGCGTTTCGCACTAGCCCGGTCCAGAGCCTGTACGCTGAGTGTGATAAATGGTGCCTAGAACATCAGCGAATCTACATAGACCTATTATATGCTTTTAAAATTTCATCAATTAGTAACCATCCTTTTAAACCAGTATTTAACGATACTTCCTCATTGCAACTGTTTTTAAATCGTCCATCTGTTTCTGTACCTTTCTCTCTTAGAGCGAGGAAGGAAGCTTCTGACTTTGACTTCTCGTTTTTAGACTTATACAATTCATCGTTTACGGACCTTTTACCACCGTGGCATCTCCGCCCAGTTTCTTGTGATACATCTTTTACACAAATCCAGAAGAACCGGGTTCCACAAAGTGCGATTCTGCGGCACTTTTTGTCCCTACAGCAAAAGTATCAGTGTTTAGAATTTTATAGCGATGCCTCAAAGACTGCTTCCGCTGTGTCCTCTGCGGCACACGGACCAAACTTAAGCATCTCTAAGACTATGAATTTACTTAGTAGTATCTTCACGGCAGAGGCGTATGGCGTGCTCCTCATTCTGAATCACATCCTTCAACATAAAATACCCAAATCCATCGTTTACACAGATTCTTTGAGTGTTGTGCGCGCGCTATCATCTGGAAAGTCGTCTAAAAATTATGTGATCAATCTTCTTTTTAAGACCATTATGTCCGCGTACGCCTCAAATCTCGAAGTGATTGTGTGCTGGGTTCCGGGCCACTGTGGGATACGCGGAAATGAGCTGGCGGATGAAAGTGCCGCCGCTGCTGCACTGACGAACACAGTGGACATAACAACACTACCTTACACAGACCTCAAGCCACATATCAGAGAACAACTTCGTAAAACATGGCAAACACAGTGGAGCGAACTGACAGACAACAAACTACACCTAATAAAACCACACTTGGGACGATACACAACAGACACACACAACAGATTCAATGAAGCTACACTAGCCAGATTACGGATAGGCCACACACATGCTACACACTCCCACCTGCTCACTGGATCCCCAAGACCTCTGTGTAGCAGGTGTGGAGAACACCTATCCGTAATCCACATCCTAATTCAATGTAACGCACTCACCACAACTCGACGCAAACACTTTCCACAACTATACAGACAACACATCCCACTCCACCCCTCACATTTTTTAGGCGACAACGCTACAATTCCTTTTAAGTATGTTTCGAAGTTTTTAAAAGAGATTAATTTTTTACAGCTCATTTCATACTGCGCGTAATTACAACCTGGCCCTCTACACCAGCCATCCCATTTGTTTTTAAACAGCTTCTGCTTCACTTTAGTTTACAATTGTAATTTTAATTCTCATCGCTTTTATTAAATCACAATTGTTTCTGGCGCTCTTTGCCCTCGTCGGCCTTGCGCCATAAAAAGACAATCATCATCATCATCATCATCATCGACACCTCCACCGAAATTACGGCGTGGTTTATTGGCAGGACGGCAGCAAGGCGTTGACACGCAGATAGGCTCAGCTGTGTGCGAAGGGGTTCTGCCGTGCGGGCTCAGCTCTCGTGACAACAGACTAGTGATGATGATCTTGAGTCTTGCCATGATGATGATGCAGGTAGCATGAGGTAATATGCTCCGCTGGCTGTTCTTCCAACTACACCGCTGTGTAGCCGCGCTGGTAGCGTTACGTCGATGGTGGATAGTCTTCCTTGCTACAATATATATATATATATATGTATATATGTATATATATATATATATATATATATATATATATATATATATATATATATATTAAGTTATACCTCGTTAACTCGAACTCGCATATCTCGAAAAATCAGCTAAGTCGAAATTTTCCGCGGCACCGAACATTTTCGTATACGTCCCATGTATATTTTTCCCTTTATCTCGAAGTATGTTAGGGTCGGATTGCGGATAACTCGAAATCTTTACTGGGAGTGGAACGAAAATTCCGCCGCCGGACCATTTCACAAGATTCGCGCGATGCTGCCACGCCTGAAGTCCGTCGATTTTTTTTCTTATTTAGCCGCGCCTGCCATACGTTGCACCTGCCAACTGCTTTGCGCACGCTGGGTTTTCACGTGCCGCCAGTTTGCCAGAAGCAGAGACGGCAGAGACAGATGACTTCACAGACTGTGAGGAACTTTGTCAGAGGTCATCAAGCTTACAGGTAACGGTGCCGCTGAAAATGACGTGACTTTTCTGGAGTACGCGCTGTGTGAGCAGGATGTGGCGGTGACCGGAGAAATGACGGACGCCGAAATCGTTCAAACGGGCACTAACGTAGGGGACGGCGGAGACTACGGCGATGACGAACCACCTCGAGAGGTGCCGACATCTTCTGAGACGAGAAATTTGTGGCGCTTGCTTCGAAATAAGGTCGAATGCTGCGGCGGGGAAGATCGACTGATGCGATGCGTCAATCAGCTGGAGGACGCCTTCCTAGGCCCGAGTACGACCGCAAGCAGACGAGCATTAGGCAGTTTTTCTCTGCTAAATAAAATGGCAGTGCGGCAAAACCCAGCCGATTAAAGTCTCTGGTATGATATTTTTTTCTCTTTTAAACCTGCACGAGAAGAAAGATTAGAAACTGCCGCTGAAGAGCCTGTAAGCGGTAGTGATTTTTCTGAAGAGCGCTCATTGTTCCGGCAATTAGCGCAACTTTGCTTATCTCGAAAATCCGTTTATCTCGAAATTTTCCCTGGTTTTTACGACTTCGACTTAACGAGATATTACTGTATATATATATATATATATATATAACACAGAAATAAAAGTTGGCATACAAGAAAACCTCGGAAAGCAAAGGGAAGGATGTGGTCGGTCATTGAAACAGATAAAGAATTTGGAAAGAAAGTGGAGAAAAAATGCCCGCCAGGTGGTATCCGAACCCACTTTTCTCCACTTTCTGTCTTTCTTTCCAAATTCTTTATCTGTTTCAATGACCGACCACATCCTCCCCCTTTGCTTTCCGAGGTTTTCTTGGCTGCCCACTCTTATTTCTGTTTTATTTCCAACGAGCTTCTCATTTCCCATTCTTATTCGCTACATGCATAGCGAGGGCCTCTGTTCTGGCACTGTTAGGGCCATAGGAAGCTCAAGAGGGTTCAACGCTGGTCGACCACTCTTGACATGTCGTAGACACTCGGGTCACGGCCCGGGGGTTAAAAAGAAGGTCCCCTTCTTTCTGAGTAGTCCGAGTGGCGCTGGCTACCACCCCCAAGCACAGGAAACAAAAATACCTTAACATAAATACCCCAGAAAGTGGAGAGGAAACTCGCCCCGCTTGTAGCGTAGTAGTTATCGCGCCAGACCGGTGTTCTCGAGGTCGTGTGTTCGGATCCCACCTGGCGGTCATTTTTTCTCCACTTTCTTTCTTTCCAAAATATTTATCTGTTTCAATGACCTACCATATCCTCCCCTTTGCTTTCCGAGGTTTTCTTGGCTGCCAACTCTTATTTCTGTGTTATTTCCAACGAGCCCATCATTTCCCATATATATATATATATATATATATATATATATATATATATATATATATATATATATATATATATATATATATATATATATATATATATATATATATATATATAGAAATAAATAAATAATGGCAACTATCTCATAATGCATTCCAGTGAACAGGGCAATATATAGTGACTGAGCGTAAATTGAAGCTCACTTTGAACGAGGTTTTGGCTCGCACACTCGAGAATGTGGCTTCAAAAGAATTATCCAAGGTAGCAAAACAGTCGAATACACAGGTAGAATTTACGTGGCCGTTATAGGATTTCTTTTAGGCAACAATTGGTGAAAAAAAGTACACCGGTGGTATTTAAACGTGCGCCCTGGTAATGTACGGATCTGACTCGCCAGTAGGCTGGCCTTCTCTAGGGTTTTAACGTTCAGGGTGATGGGCTATTCAAGAGAGAAGATGGCGATTTGAATAAGAACAATCAAAGGAAGCGGGAAAAAGTATATTCCACAGACAGCATAACTCTAGGTGGTTGCTTTGACAAAGGGCTGGAGGGGAAAGTAGCGGCTAATTGTCACTACCTCATCTGGTTTCCTTGGTATCTGGCTTTATACTTACTGCTATCCTTGAAGTGGTACAGCTTTTGTGGAGAAAAGCAGTAGTTAAATGCGCCAAAATTGTATTTGGTTTTTTGGTCGCAGTAAACTACAACCATTTTTTGAACTTTACAAATTTAACCACCGAACCGGTTCGCGAACCGGTTCGGGCTGGGATTTAGGCTAACCGGAACTGAACCGGAACGAAATAAATTCTCCCGAACCCGAACCGCAACCGAACGGGAATACGGAATATCTTTCGGTTTGACACACTATGCACACACACACACACACATATATATATATATATATATATATATATATATATATATATATATATATATATATATATATATATATATATATATATATATATATATATATATATTGTTACGGTGCAAAGGGTTTAATTAAAGCCGTGAATAGGAATAGGAATAAGAGCGTTGAAGGAGGCGGCCACCGATACTGCGGCTAGTACGAGTGCGGTTCGTCCTCCAGTTTCTCTTCTGCTCCACCGTTTGACGCATACCCCGCTTGGGGATTGGTCGCAACTAGTCTAGCGCTGTGCAGTTTCGAGCGTGACATTTCCCCCTTCGCAGACGAAGCCCGTCGGGCGAGGCACGAGGAAGTCACAGGCGAGGGTGGAATGTCTTCAACCGGGCGACGTGGGTGAGTTCAGTCTTGCAGGTTCTCCGTCCACGGGTTGTTACGTGCGAGATAACGTAGGTGACATCACTCAACCGATCGACGACAACGTATGGTCCCGTGTAATGCGACAAGAACTTGCTTTACAGGCCCCGTTTGCGTACAGGCGTCCACAATACCATGTCGCCTTTAGTGTACGAAACCGCACGGTGCCGACTGCCGTAAAGGCGTTTTGAGTGGCCCTGGGAGGCCAGGGTACGTAAACGAGCGAGGCGACGAGCTTCTTCAGCGAGACAGAGGGTGCGCGAAACGGATGGGTCGTGACCTAAAGAGAAGGGCAATATTGTATTCAGGGTGTTAGGAGGTGTACGGGCGTAGAGCAAATAGAACGGGCTGTAGCCAGTGGTCTCGTGTTGGGCCGTGTTATAGGCGTATGTGATGAACGGCAAAATCTCATTCCAGTTTTGTGGCGAGAGTCAACATACATCGCAATCATGTTGGTGAGAGTCCTGTTGGTACGCTCGGTCAAGCCGTTTGTCTGGGGATGATAGGGTGTCGAGTGACGAAAGTGAGTTGAACAAAGACGCAGCAAGTCTTCCACAACATCAGTGACGAACTGACGTCCATGGTCGCTGATAATCACGCGGGGAGCAAAATGCCTAAGGATGACGAACCGGAGCAGGAATGTTGAAACGATGTCTGCCTTCGCAGCTGCGACAGCCGCAGTTTCTGCGTAACGCGTCAGGTAATTGACGCAGACAATGATGTAGCGATTACCAGTCGAAGAGCGTGGAAACGGTCGGATTAAATCAATGCCGACTTGGTCAAAGGGGAAACAAGAAGGTGTTATAGGTCGGAGTAGCCCAGATGGAATGCTCGTAGGGCACTTGTAGTGCTGACATCGGAGGCAACTCGAGACATATTGCTGAACTTCACGGCGCATTTTCGGCCAGAAGAATCTTTCTTGGGGTACGGTGTAAAGTTCTTACGTAACCCATGTGACCGGCTGTAACATCGTCATGCATGGTGCGTAGAACTGTAGCACGCAAAGTTTTTGGCACGACAAGAAGAAAACGCGCTCCCCTAGGCATGTAGTTAATCTTGTAGAGTAGCCCATCATGCAACGAGTAGCGCCGGGAAGCCGTAGGATCAGCAGCAGCAGCGAAGAGGTGCTGGATCCTTGTATCTTTCTGCTGTTCTGAACGGAAGGTAGCAACATCGGGGAATTCTGTGTCTACAGCTGCGAAACAGTCGTCGAAATGGTCTTCTTCCCGATCAGTGCACGCATTTGGCAGCCGGGAAAGGCAATAAGCGTCTGCGTGCCGACGACCACTCTTGTAGGCAATAACAAAGTCGTACTCTTGGAGCTTTAACGCCCACCTTGCTAGTCGGCCGTTAGGGTCACGGAGGCCGGTCAACCAACACAGCGCGTGGTGGTCGGTGATGACTGTAAAGGGACGGCCTTACACGTACGAACGAAATTTGCTGATCGCGAAGATCACAGCCAGGCATTCCTGCTCGGTGACTGTGTAATTGCGCTCAGCTTTGCTGAGGCAACGACTGGCGTAAGCGATCACATGCTCAGCACTGATATGCCGCTGGATGAGCACTGCTCCAAGTCCAACACCACTAGCGTCCGCATGTATTTCGGTGGGAGCGCCAGGGTCAAAGTGGCGAAGGATAGGGCCCGACGTGAGGAGATATTTTGATTGATTGATTGTGGGGTTTAACGCGCCGACGCAACGCAGGAGATGAGGCGCGCCGTAGTGGAGGGCTCAGGATTAATTTTGACCACCTGGGGATCTTTATCGTGCGCCGAAATCTCGTACACACGGGCGTTTTTGCTTTTCGCCTCCATCAGAAAAGCGGCCGCCGCGGCCGGGAATCGAACCCGCGACCTCTTGCTCAGCAGCGCAACGCCTTAGCCACTGAGCCACCGCGGCGGGTATGTGAGGAGATATTTAAGGTGGGAGAACGAAGCTTCACACTCGGCGGTCCAGGTACAGGCAGTATCTTTGTGCAAGAGGCTTGTGAGGGGAGACGCCAAATCTGCAAAGCGGGGCACAAAACGGCGGAAGCATGAACAAAGCCCCAAGAAGCTACGGAGCTCTCGCACTGATTGGGGTGGCTTAAATCTCTCAACAGCGGCGATCTTTGAAGGATCCGGTCTCACGCCATCCTTATCAACAAGGTGTCCCAAAAACCAGCGTTTGACGCTCACCAAAATGACATTTCTTGGAGTTCAACACCAATCCGGCGCCTTTTAAGCAGCTGAGGACTGGCTCGAGTCGTGCGTTGTGCTCGTGAAAAGTTCGTCCGAAGACTACTATGTCGTCGAGGTAGCACAGACATATGTCCCATTTCAGGCCGCGCAGAATTGTGTACATGAACCGTTCGAATGTCGCTGGCGCATTGCAGAGACCGAATGGCATCACGTTAAATTTAAAAAGACCGTCCGGAGTGACGAAGGCTGTTTTTTCTCTGTGGTTTGGGTCCATGAGGATCTGCCAATCGCCGGATTTTAAATCTATTGACGAAAAATAAGATGCAGAGTGCAGGCAATCTATGACATCATCAATTCTGGGCAGTGGATAGACGTCTTTTTTGGTGATGGCGTTCAAACGTCTGTAGTCCACACAAAACCTCCAGGTACCATCTTTCTTTTGTACGAGGACCACAGGCGCTGCCCATGGGCTGGCCGACTCACGTATGACACCTTTTTGTAAGATCTCTGTGACTTGCTCAGAGATTATCTTTCGTTCAGATGGTGCCACCCTGAAAGGTTTCTGTCGAACGGGGTGCGCCGACCCGGTATCTATAGTGTGACGAGTGCGGGAGGTTGGAAGTGCCGCCTGAGAGACATCCGCAGCGAAGTCGAAGACAGAGGCATGTCGAGAAAGGATATCGACCAACGCGTTTTGTTCATCCGAGGAGAGCGACTTATTGACCTTGCTTAGAAGCTTCGAGTTCGGGAAAATAATTTCAGCAGAAGCAGCCTCACCCGCACACAAAGCGGCGACTGAAATGTGATCGTTTGTCTCGTACTCGGCCAGTTTCATATCCTGCGGTAACACCACGCTCTGCGAAGAACAGTTGAGAGCGCACACATAGCTACGTCCTCGTTCAACAGATACAACACAACGGGGCACCAAAAGGTCTTTCTTTGCACAGTTCGGGGAGAGTGGCTCGACTACAGCGTCAAATATGCCGGCGTCACTTATAGCACTCACTGGTACGATCGCCAGGGACCACGCAGGTATAACTGTGTCCTCAGAACCACGCAGAGTATTAGTATTTTCATTGATATGCGGCTCATCATCGTGTGCAGAGAACCATAAGCTGCTAACAGAAAGTTCGCCCGTCGCGCAATCGACAGTGGCACCGCAATCCCTCAAAAAGTCGATGCCCAAAATTACGTCATGCGTTGACTTGGCAAGAGTTGCGAATTCCGCTTTGAAGGTCCGTCCTCCGACACAAACATTGACTGTACACACACCAAGAGGGTGCAGCGGCTCCCCACCGACTCCACGAAACGAGGTTCCCTTGTCCCATTTGAACATCACTTTACGTCCTAGGCGATCTTTAAACGCATTGCTCATAAGTGAAACCGTTGCACCAGTGTCAACTAAAGCCTCTGTAGAAACAGCGTCCATGAGCACTTGCACTTTGTTTGTCATCATAAATACTGGCAGAGGTTGTTTAGCTATCGAAGGCTGTCCGGCCACCTCACCTCCATCGGTCGCGCCGGCAAGTTTCCCGGCGAAGGGGATGCAGCGCGGCGACCAGGCGATGGGGATCGGCGCTGTCGTCCAGCGGGTGGTGTTATGCTGCGATTGGAGGTGGCCGGAGAAGCATTGCGCTGCGAACTGGTCCGAAAATTGTTAGCGGAAAGCGGGAACTGAGGCCAGTGACTTTCGACAGTGTGGTTAAGTCCTGAAGCAGCATACCGGGAATTCTGTGCTTGCTCTTCGCGACGACGACGGCAAAACCTTGCAATGTGGCCCGGAATCCCACACTAGTAGCAGGCAGGCTGCGGGCGGCGAATCCTGTCGGGCTGCATGAACGTAGTGGGCTGTGTGTGAGGTCTGTAGGCCCGTCGACCTTCACCCTAATATTCCTCATCACAGCGTGAGTACACACCGCGTGGTGAGGACCAGGTATTCGTTTCAGCTGGTTCAAATCAGTAACGATGGTTGTCGCAGTTATCAGAGTTCCGGGAAGGGTGGACACGGTGATCGTCAAAGCTAGCAGTGTTCACGGACGGATGAAACTCTGTAGGGGCCCATGAACGTCGGGGAGCGTCATCTCGCGGAGCGTAGTAGCCAACCGGTGCACGTCGCATCAGGGCATCGTATGGCGGATGGCAGTCGCAAGTGGTGTTGATGCGATGCACCGATTCGTCATGTCGGCGCAGTTCTTCCCGAACTATGTGCCTTATCGCGATGACAAGTCCATGGCCTGGGTGTCGTCTACGCTGGCTATAGTGGTGACGTTTGGCAAGCGACCAAACTTTGGTGCTATGCGGTCTTCAGGGCTGCGAATGTCTGACAATGTCACATGACGTCTTCTACTGTGTCCAGGCTCTTCTTACTGATGAGGAAAGCATACACGTCTTCAGCGATACCCTTAAGAATGTGGCCAACCCGGTCTTCCTCGGACATTGCGGGATTCACAATCCGGCACAATTTCAATACTTCTTCGATGTAGGTCATGCAAGACTCCCCAGCCACTTGTGCTCGCTGATGTAGCGTCTGCTCTGCTAGCTTCTTTTTTGCCAACGAATCCCCAAAGCGCTTCTTCATATCCTCTACTAGCCGGTCCCAAGTGGTTAGCTTCGCCTCGTGGTTTTCAAACCACGTCAGCGCGGTGCCCGTGAAGAATACCTCGATGTTTGCCCGCTTGGCGGCCGCATCCCAGTGGTTAAACTTGCTCACCCGGTCGTAGTGCACGAGCCATTCGTCGACGTCGTCCCCTTCGTTCCCAGAGAACGTACGTGGCTCCCTGTACGGCTGCCAGTTGGCCATCGGCATGGCTTGGACTGTTTTTGTAGCCCCAGTCAGAGGTACACGCAGCGGGGAGAGACCGGCGACTCGGTGGCTTCGGCGAAGTTCCAGTGGCTCCGTCTTCCTTCCACGGTTACCCCGCACCTCCACCACAAACTGTTACGGTGCAAAGGGTTTAATTAAAGCCGTGAATAGGAATAAGAGCGTTGAAGGAGGCGGCCACCGATCCTGCGGTCAGTACGAGTGCGGTTCGTCCACCACTTCCTCTTCTGCTCCACCCCTTGACGCATACCCCGCTTCGGGATTGGTCGCGACTAGTGTAGCGCTGTACAGTTTCGAGCGTGACAATATATATATATTGTAAGCGCGAATCTTAAATGTCCCGTCATCAGCCCATAGCTCAGTATTATGACTGGCCAATACCGCCTTCGTGTTTCGTCGTCGTCGCTGCATTGGGTGCGTCCATCATCATCTCATCGCTCGTCGTCTTTTCTCGGACGCGCCATCATCGCCATCGTGGTTGATCCTGTTCTGGCCAGGGTACCGCTCGTCGAATAAACGTCGTCCTCCAAGTCTCCTAGCATTGTCTCTCAATATATCTATCTATATATATATATATATATATATATATATATATATATATATATATATATATATATATATATATATATATATATATATATATATATATATATATATATATATATATATATATATATATATATATATATATATATATATATATATATATATATATATATATATATATATAGTGCAGAACAGAAACACATTAGACGAGGGATTCCGTAAGCGGTGTAGAGGCTATGTGTCCACTTCCCTTCGGTTGCTGCAAGGAATGCATTCTATTCCCACCTCAAAAAAATCCACAAAAGCAAAGCAGAAGCGGAAGGCGTATCTCCCGCAGCAAACAAATCCCGCAGAACCGCTCCGTGCTGGCGATAACTGCTTTTGAAATGCTTCAAAACACGCAGGACAAAGTTGAAGCGTTTATCAAAAGTGTTGCAGAGTCTCTTTAAGGGGATCAATATAAGGTCGGTCGTTGTAATCTGGCTTTGCCACATTGTGTTTGCACAGTGAAGCAAGACCATCTAGGCAAGTATTATGGTTACAGCCCCGCTTTACACTCCTCCCCAGCCGCCTATTTTCCGTGTCGTGTGTACTCGCCACGCGCGGCGCCTCTCTGCCGAATGACATTGCGCAATGCCGATGGCTTTTCTGCGGCCGCCAGTGCGGTGCACTAGAGCCTCCTCCGTGATTCATTGTCGCTGCGCACCAATTCTGTGTCCTTAGAATGTGGTGTAAAGATTGTGCCACTGTCCTAACAATACGACATTGCAACTCCCCAATACAACACAAACCCCCACAGCAAATGTCACCAAAACGGAAGCATCGCTGAACTTCCCTAATCAAACGGTGGAAGGGCTCTGATTTTTCGGTTTGAGTTTTCAGTTTTGATTTATTGTTGCTGCTGAGATATTTCTGCAGAAATGCTGCAAATCATAAAAACCTCTAGGAGGTCCCATAGCCATAGACTGGGGAGGGACGTCCTACCAATAAGTACACACAAAAAGTACACTTGATGCGGTTAACAGCAGCAACAATTCTAAAAAAACACAAAGCGAAAACATTTTTACACAAAATAGCCAAATATTGTTAACTACAGTCAAAAGTTTTACACAAAACAGGTATTTAAAGTGGGTATTTATCCACACACCACAAAAAGAAGTATACAATATACTCATTATGCCAAAATGATCCCGCGAAGCAGCCTCTTAAATAAATGAATTGAAGGAGGTGATATAATGGTTGGGGCATTGAATTCCAAAATGATGCCGCCAAAAAGTTGGCAGTTATTTTTCCGTGGTGAGTCCTAGGCTTTGGTGAAATATAGTTATTTTGGTGGGAGGATCTAGTGGCAGCAAAAGGGGTGTTTGGTCTCTAGATATTATCGAAATAGGTTAATTTCTTTGAAAGAATTTATATTCTTTCAAAGAATTTATATTCGACGTTAGGATGCAACGAGAATCACCAATAGGCAAAATATTAAACCTGCGGATGAAAGACAACAAATTGAAAAATGGCTGTAAGTGAGTGTTCTCAAAGCTTGGTTTTGTGTGTGCTGTGAAAATGCCACGTGACTTTGATATTTGTTGCCCCACAAAGAAATGCAAATGAGATATGGCTGTGACGGAATGCATAGTAAAGTGAAATAATACGCATTCATTAATATTGGGTCGGATTCTAATTAGTATTCACAGGCCATAGGCCGCTTTACGGGTTAATAAAGATATGAGATTTGTAAATTTAAAATGACAGTTGAGTTCGATGCCGAGAAATGTGGCATGGTAAATAGCATGAAGCAAATTCGGACCAGGGATTCTGAATGGCCTTCCCGAACCAGTTTTAAGCGGGTATCAAAAAAATCACAGTGGGATTTAGTACCATTAATATTGAGAATATTATAACTGCACCAATTAATAATTTTAGCCGCATCAGCATTTAGGTGAGGTATTAGCTAATCAAAACACGTGTTAGAATAATAAATATTAAATTAGAATAATAATAAAGGTAATCTTCGATCAACGCTCAACCGTTGAATTAATTCTCTGTTAAATAACGCGTATATTTATACAGCTATTGCGCTGTGCACATTCACGATAATAAACCTGCCAGTACCGCCTGACACCTGCCATTCTATGTTTTCTATATTAGGGAGTCTGATTACAGGTTACGGGATAACAAACTGAAAGGGTCATTTAGCGCCAGAAGTAGGAGACAGAGATAAATTGGGGACGAGTGGAGGTGCCTAATTTATTGACAACAGCCCATCCTGCCCGTAATGAAGCTGTTGCATGATTGCAAGTTACTCTATTCGGACAATTTTTCTCTCTGAAAACAAAGCGGCGCTAAATCAAACCAAATATCCGAGAAGCTCACGCTACGATCGCTGGGCAAACAGGGGAGCGCCGTTCCGCCCTACTGTGTGCCAGTTTCTTCTACTTTTGCTCAGCCATCTCTTCAAAGACAAAATATCGAAAGCTTGAGAAGACTTAGGGATATATGGTTCCTTCCAAAACAGGGAAAGTGTGCGCCATGCGCGTGCAGTTTTTTAAAGCTTTATTTATTCTCACACTTTGGCTTCGTTAAAAAACAAGAACGGGTCCGTTCTATAGGTGTGCTGAAAGTTCCGCACAACGAATGTTTAGAACAATAAAGGCCTCTTGGTTTTGTGCTCATTTGATGGGTGAAGGTAGTGGAGAAAATTATTAATTATTCAGTTTGGCTATTCACACAAAATCTCCAAACCAGCTCATGGTCCTTAGTTCGTTTTTCTTACATAGAAACTCACCGCTCAAGCATGTACACTTCCCCTCTTAGCGACCTGTGAAAACAAACAGTGACACGGAACAAAGCTTGCTACGGTTAAGGCTTGGGTGAGTTGGTGCATGATTACAAAGAGCGGAACAGCGCAACTTCTTCTTTCTTATTCTTGTGCTTCGTCTGTGTTGCGCTGTTCCCCTGTTTGTAGACATGGAACGCACACTGAGGGTGGTATGAGCCCTCGCCTATGCGCAGTACAGCAAACTTGTACCGCGATTGCTACTATATATCCCGCCTTTCAGAGAGAGTAGGATACTTCTCTTTAGTGGTCCACCCTCCCAAACCTATGTTTTCACTTGGCTTCCCATAACGTAATAAGGCAGCCAGGGAAGGTAAAATTGAATGGTTTTTGCACGCTACGCGCGCCTGAATTCATTGCTAGATTTATTTCTTTCCGCTTCTAAATTGACCCATTTGGCCCTAATGCATGTGAAAATTCCTATACAGCCTTTTTTTCACATATTTGCTGCGCACTAAGTGCCCACAAGAACTTTTTTTTTTTTTTTTTGGCTGCGCATGTTGTTGTTCCCGGCCGCCGCTAACCCCGTACCCCTCGGGTCATTGGGGTGGCCCAGGGGTTAGGTTGCCGGCTTCACGGCTTAAGAGATTGTGGGTTCGATTCCCGGCACCTCCCTAACCACATTTTTTTCTTGATTCGCGCACTCCTCGTGGGCGTCTTGCCTCCTTGCCATTTTCCCTAGCAGTTCTTGGCCTAGCATTTTCACCTTCTCCACTACGCCGATGGTGAAAGTTTTCTGGTAACGCTCCACGGCGGAAATTAAAGCTTAAAGCGCTCCACGTTTAAAAGTCAATGTGTTTCGGGGATTTCGATTCAATCAGAAACTGCAATGGCAGAAAATAAATGCAGGCCGTCGCTAATATACCTCGAAGTACCATTGTGTGGTGTCAAGAAAATATAACTACCTTCCAGACCAATGCTTAGACATGTCTCGCCTTCATTTGGGCAATCTATCAACAGTGGCAAAGCCCATTTATTGCTAGACGGATCTGCAGGGTTCCTCTGTACTGAAGATAATGACTACACCGAGGCCCGTTAGACAGGCTTACCTATACAGGTGGCATACCCACGCGGGACACTTTACCCGAATGGATAGGAGCTGCACGCCGCAATCGGGCGTGTGTACTCGCGGGCTCACTTCCTTGCTTGCTGGAGTGCTCGGCCACAATTTTCGTTTGCGCATGTCATGCACGCGACGTTTTTCCCAGGAAAAGTCCAACCGCCTTTTATGTTTGTGCGTGTGTGCACGGAGGGTTGCCTAGTAGCACTTACAGGACAGAGAACCCCGGCTACTCTTACGATGATGAGATGACAACGCATAATATCCGTGCCTCGCGAGAAACGTGCAACCACGCGTTCGAGCGTACTTCGCGTCGTTTATTCCCATTTCATTCCTCACCCGTGCACGCATAACCCGCGGATTTGCGTGGACGAAGTGGAACGAGAACTCGTGCCTCCTTTACGATGCGCGGTTGTCGTGACATCGAATGAAAGGTCCCGCGAGGACGTGCCTCTCAAGCGTCCGATGTTTCTGCGTTCCCACGCTGTCTCGCTCGATAGAAGACTACGGCGTTCCCTCTCACTGCTTCGAGGACACGGCGTGTTTTACTCGCCTCCAAACTTGCTTCCGGTTATGCGACATGTATAACGCCGCTAGTGCCTCTTCCGGGGCCGGCGGCGTTCGGAGCGGGAGTTTGTACCTTTCTCATTCGTGATCGAGCGTCATTTCCGGGAAAGAGCAGAGGGCAGGGAACGGCCAGCTTACACGGTGTCTGTCACTTAGTGCGCGCATATCCGGGAGCTTTATTCCGTCTGCGCTGGGTCATTACGCAAGTTCGAGGCTGCTGGCCCTTCACCGCAGTCACGCGAGAGAGCCGCTTCGATGATGCGCCGTCCAGAACAACAATAACTCGACGCTGAAGCTACATGTATAGAAAACAGCGATACAGGCGGCGTTGCCTAGTATTCCGATGTTACCTCGTCACGCCTTCCTTCTTTGGCCGATGCCTGATGCCTTATCAGTAGCGGAAGACGACTTTTCTCTTTGGTGCGCTGCGCAGTCGACGACGCACCTTTTACTTTCCGTACCCGTCGTTGACTCTCGAATTTCAACAGCACCCACGTGTAATTTCAGCTGGCCACCCTGGTCGTTCAATTGACGTTGGTTGACTTATTCCGAAAACGGTTAAGCAACGTATCTGCCTCCTTCGCTGCAAATGTCGCTGAATGCCGATAGTTTTCTGCCGCCCCTGCCAGGAAAGGTGCTCCCGTCTCTCCCCCTCACTCTCCTACCCCTGAAATTGGCCGGAAGGACGACTCTATCGTTACGGCGAGATTCCTTTATACCCTAGTTACACGGCAGAAGTAACCGGAGTTCCGTTTAACCGTGGTTACTAATCTTTAATTGCGGTTATCTCAAACTGCGGTTTTGGATGTTACACGGGAAATTCCAAGAGTGGTGACAGCAGTCACGTAGTTGTGAGCGTAACATAATCAAATTAACAAATTTTTACCCTCACGATAAAAAACGAGAGTAGCAGTGGAGGCAAAAGCAAATATCGTTAAAACAGTCGCTTTAGAACCAGACGCAACGTATTTGCTCGGGGAGTTTTAGGAGAGGGGTTGCCCCTACAACTCGCAATCAGCTCGCGCTTCTCGGGCCAGCTCAGTGTTGGGTGTTGGGAACTTTAGACATAGCATCACGGTGGATATTTGACCGCCACTATCTCTACAGCTTCAAATTACAATCCATACCACAATATTGCACCACACTAACATACACTTTTTCGCATGATGAACTTCTTTCCTGCGATCAGATTGATTTCAAAGAGCCGCGACACCCTGTTGCTGGCGCGGTCTGGGCGGGGTCGAGTCACTTTCAGGGTCGTGCGGGCAGGCGCTGGCGTGTTTGCTGGCACGGCCAACGTGCGCGTGGATCGTTTCTGTACTCAAAACCCATCATGATTGCCTACTTTATCCCTTTTTTTGGTGAACGATGCGCTGAAGTTAAAAATTTAGCACAACTATTGTCGTAGTTGATCGGGTGGATCGAGAAAGGAGGCGCTGCTTTGGGTTAGTCGTGGTCCCGGGCAGTCGCGCTGACTGCGAGAACGCAAGCTCTTCTTGGCGACAGCTTCGCAGCGTCCGCTATTTAGGCTCTGTGAGGGCCTTCGTCTCCTCCGCACGCCAGGAGATTTTTTTTCGCCTCCGCTGCTGCGCCGCCACTTTCGTCCAAACTGACTTGTGCGATTTTGAACACTGCGGCTTCGGCAACTGGCCAAGCTCGGTTTGCGTTAACCGTGGTTAGCCGGATTACCGCAGTTTCGTCTGTCGTGTAACGCAGCAAACGGCAGTTTTGTATAACCACGGTTTCCTTAACCACGGTTAAATGTGCCCGTATAACTAGGGTATTACTGGCCATACCTAACTCCCGTCTGCCGTCAACAAATGGCCGTCTACAGAGGGAGTATGGTTACAAAAAGTGGCCGTGTTTTATATAAACTATCCTGAAACAGAATATATAAGAATTAGTTTAGCGTTACTTCTAGATCCCATATGTGCGTTTGTCTTTACTCAACCAAAATAGTAAGTCTCCATGCATCACTCCCTATAGTTATGCACAAATACAGCTCTGCTGGTCTTTCATCTTCAAAGCAGTGGAAGGGCTCTGAGTTTTGTCTCTCTCTTTTGTTTTTGTTCTGCTGGAGACAGCACGGTCCAAGCTCTTCTTTTAGTGCTCTCTTTTATCTAGCTTCCCTTCGGCGCGTTTTTTTAGCTGCTAGCATTTTCATTTCATTTGCGATCATAACAACCAATCCAACGTGCATAATTACTTAAAAGAACGCTGGTACTTTCGGCTATCTGCTTCCATTAAGCCTTAAATGTGCTGGAGCTTTCTTCTGAGCTGAATATTGCAGTCTGGTAGTAGCCATCGTAGCATTTTAGTAGTTTGAGATGGTCCTGCCTATATAATATTCTTTGTATTCAAGCACGCTTTCATTTGCCCCCGGCGGCTGAATAGAGTGACAGACAGACAAAGGGAGAAAAATTTTCGTGTATAAAGCGCTGGACTCATGTACGATTGGTACACGCGATTTGCATGCGACTGATTGTTACGACTGTCGCCACGACTAGTCGTACGGGTGAATTTGAGACACATGACCCGATGCGCGCATGCGATGCGTCGTCGGCGTCGATCCGCCCAGTGTTTTTGCTCCATGGTCAACTACGACGATCGGTAAGCTGAATTTGTAGATTCCACGCGTTTGTTCGCACGAAATGGATAAACCAGGCAATCGTGAAGCGTTTTCTGCCTTTGGAAATAGTCCGCGCACACGCCGGCCGCGCCTGCCAGCCCGGCACACTCAGCGGCTCGAACCGGCGCAGACCGCGGTAGCAACCGCTTGTCGCTGCTCTTCTGAATCAATCTGATCGCTAAAATGAAGTTCTACATGCGAGAAAGTAGGTGTTAGTGTGGTGAAAATTTGTGCTAGGGATTATTGTCAGGGCTTATTTCAAAAGCGGCGATCAGATATCTGCCGCGATGCATGCGCGCGGGGAGCTGAGCGGCCGAGAGATGGCGATACCTGCGCGGCAGCACCGAAACAGGCTACGCACATGTCTTGGTCACCTGTCGCTCAAACGGCCGTTATAGCTGAAATAAAGTTTCACATGTGAGAAAAGGGATGATAGTTTGGTGAAAAGGTGTGTTACGGATTGTCATTCGCAGTTTCACAGATAGCGGCGATCAAATATCCGCCCGGATGCTAAGCCTAAAGTTCCCAACACCCGAGCAACGCAAGCCGGTTGCGGGCGGTTGGGGCTCAGCGGGCTCTCATTGGCTGTGATCTCACGACGATCGCAACGATGGCACGACTGCATCTGGCTTGCCAGTCGCACGTTGTGAGCCTCCACCGACCAGCGAACGACGCCAAAACAGGTCCTAACGATCAATCGTAACGATCAGTGGCATGCAAATCGCGTGCACAGGTCGCACATGTGTCCAGCGCTTAAGACCCGCGATGAACCATCGACTTTAAAAAGCCCTTCTTTGTTCGGACACTGGTAACGCTATAAAAGTGATGATTGCGGTGCTCTAAGTTCCAGCATTCGATCCAGGCCAGGCCAGTCTAGTGCAACTCGTCATCAATTTTTTGGTCTCCTTCGAGGAGTTCCGGAGAATTTGGTTGTATTATTTCTTCACAAGGGGACCTGTGGACTCCATGAGGGCAAGAGTTTGTGTTCCATGGATTGTCACTGGCCGTACCGCTGTTTTCTTCACGGTGAACTGGGTCCACATTTTGTTACGGATGGAAACCTAAAAAAAGCGCATTGATCAGAGGCCTAACCCAAGCGCAGGAGGAAGCCATTGCGCTCGCTGAAACCACGCAGAAATACAGGAATACAATAAACGACCCACAGTAAGCGTGCTGGAACTAGACCAAAGCTACGATGCGACAGGAGCCGCCAGGATTCTGAATGGCATCAAGGAAATCGGACTACAAACAATGCTTGTGGGGCCACCTGCACATCAGTCCGTACGAAGAATAAAGGTGCACACAGCGCTGCCCGAGCACGGTTACACCGGACGCCCCAACAGACGGATGACTACAGCTACTCGAATATGTGGACCGATTATTCCTTCATTCTTCAGCACTACGGGCTAGGCAGAAGGGAGCACGCCCAACTTAGTAAACAACTAGAACACCAGCAAGAAACAACACTTGGGAGAGAACACACAAACACGTACTCATGTGTCACAAGACAACACGCAATGTTCCCGGACGTCTATACGCCTCAATACGTACAATGTCGCATAGAGGTGGACCTGTACCGTGTAGTATAGGGCTGCCAAGAAAACACAGAAACCCATAGGATTAAAGACCGGACGATTAAAACGTTGTGCTGTGTGGACCCGAAAGTTCAGCCAGAGCTGATGGAAAGGGCGAGAGTGGCAGCAAGATCAAACGGACACCCGAATAAGGGTACCGACCATCCATTGCACATCCAAATAAAGAATGTTTTCATCGCCATACCACTGTTTCCACATTTATTCTTTCACCTTTGTCGAAATTTTGTATAGCTCAACGTTGAAGCCTGTGTCCAGTTTTTTCATCCTTCTTGGACTCTTTTGGCGCCCTCTGTCTTCGCGCGTCGAGGTTCCCCGTCAAGTGAACCTATACATATCAGATGTAGTCTACTCATATAGTTGCGAAGCAGTCTCATTTGAGGTGTTCGTAATTCCAGTCCCGCGCCGTTGTACTTCTTTTTGCTCGACGAGTTTTTAAACCACTCTCTTTTTTACGAAATCATTCATTCGCAAAGTTTTGATAGTGCGCTGGCTTCCGACCTCAAGCATACAATATAGTCTGCATGTGTATGCATAGGGACTACAAAATTCTTACTATTGTTTGCTTCGATATAAAAATATGAAAACGTTTAGAATTATCCAATCAACGCTATAGCTTTGCCGCAAACTACGTTCAAAATCGGTAGCGTTCTGAGCTGGCCCGGACGCTGGATGGACAGACCACGCAGTCGTCATGAGCAGCAAGGTACAATTACGAAGCTGCGGGCCTTTTAGGAGTGCAGCACACCCAGCCGGACGTACACAACACAGCTAATCAGAGCTCTCTTGGTAGAGAGCCATTTCTCTTCCTGCTCGCAAGGCAAACTGAGGCCGACTGCAATGGGCGGTCAAGACGCGCGGGGAGATCGAACTTCCAAAATCCACCACTCCCCATCACCCAGTTCTTGCCCGAAGAGGGCTTGCAAATCAGGAGGAGCAGCAGCATAAGGGCGCAGAAATATTCGTTGGGTTCAGTTGTGCCAAACCCATTTCCTTGAAACGGGGGCAAGGAAACATGCCCGCGTACTCGTATATGCGCGCGATAGAGACACCTCTTAGCGAAAGCAAGCCAATGAAAAGTTCCGGCGTTTACACCACACAGGCTGGCTACTCAGCCTGTGTTTACTTTACACCCACTGGGCGTTGAGCTTACGTTATCGGTAAGACAATTGTTGATGTTCGTTGACGCGTTTTTGTGAAATTTTCTCAACTGCACTAGCTCACTTCCCAGGTTGTCCCCTTTTATCAGAGGATCTTATAATCACCTTTCATTAAAATATTAGTATAGTCGTTCTCTAAATCGAAAGATACCATGTAAAGTAATTGTGCTCACCGAATACCTCTGCCGAAATCCACCCTCTATGGTTCCATGCTAACTTGTTCTGTCAGCCTGCTTCCCAATGGAGTTTCAAGAGTGCCCACAGTTCGTGATATTCTTGCAGCCACTAGAAACTTTCCTGCAATTCGTTATAAAAACAGCGCAACACTTGTACAATGCAAAGCAATTAGAGGAACAAAAATCGGGCGTGCTTAGCTCACGTCGCAAATACCGTGCAGAGCATGTGGCTGCAGTCTGCTTCTCGATAAGACCTTCGTATTATTGCCTTGCACTAAGCTACTTGGCACATGACTAAAGTACGGCGAGCAGAGTAGGCTAGAAGGGTCTATTGATCGATTGTAGGGTTTAACGCGCCGACGCAGGGGAGGCGATGAGGCGCGCTGTTGGGAGGGCTCCGAGTTCATTTTGACCACCTGCTGATCTTTAAAGCGCGCCGAAATCTCGCGCAGACGGGCCTGTTTGCATTTCGCCTCCATCAGAAAAGCGGCCGCCGTGACCGGGAATCGAACCGGCGACCTCGTGCTCAGCAACGCAACGCCTTGGCCACTGAGCCACCGCGGCGAGTGCTAGAAGGGTCTACGTGCGTCAGCAATTCCTCTCCGTGCCCTCATGACACCTATGCAGTTGGCACCTTGGGAGTCCAGGAAAGGGTGTGGCGAGAAGACAATTGTATCCTGTGTCTTTCAGAAAAGTGAGATCGATCCTTGCGTTCTTGCCTTTTAGTGGGATTTTTTTTTATTTTTGTAATAATGGCGATTTGCAAACATGGGTATTGCAAAACCTCGCACGTCTGTGCACGTTTCCACAGACGGATGAGTTTGGATGTCTTCGTTCCCGATAATAATAATAAAAAAAACAGTTGCTAGCCAACGACTGTTTGGACAGACGTCCGACGGCGGATCGCTGTTTATATGATGACTAGCTGCCTACTGGCACAGCTGTCTCTTTGTTCTTCTATGCTTACAGCACTGCGAATATGTCTTGTTTTTGCCTTCCAGAAGAAGCTGCACGCCACATTCCGCCATAGTAAAAGCGTGTTAAGTTCAGCATCAGCAGGGTTACAGAGTTACGCTGGAGTTCATGACTTTTTCAGCACACGATGGTGCTAAATCGATCTTCCGGAAGCGTTCTCTTCTAATAGGCTCGGTGTGAGCACATCCAAAGCAAAGTTCGGTTTAACCGGCTAATGGCGAACGAGATCCAAGCACTGAAGCTGGGCGGTACGTAAGCGCAGTCGTGACCGTGACCACCATCATTACCATAATCACTACTAAGCAGTACCACACCAAAGGTCTCCGCGGTAATAAGGCGAGCCGGGGCACAAACTTGACTGGCCAACTGCGGGCACTCGTCCCACGAGATGGATCGATGTGGGGAAAGGGCGTACACCATGTGGGCCGCTGTGGTGCGGGCTTCCATCTTCCCGGGATCCACATTGTGGGCCAGCCGCTCATTTATCATGCCGCAGCCAGAGTGCCGAAGAAGCCGGCACTGCTGCCCCGCACGGCTTCCTGTTCCTGCGAGGCCATAATAAAGCGGCTCCTTCTCGCGGGGCGGCGCCAACTGAAATAGCCGCTCCGCACACACTTCGCCACACAACGGGGCTCAATAAAGTTCCGCCAGCTTTGTCCTGTCCCATTTCTTTCGTGGTTCAATCGCCGGCGCGTGTCTCTCGATGGATGGCCGACCGGCGCTTATATTTAGGCGCTCGGACTCGTGTGTACACTGACGGCGAGCCGCTGCCGCCTTTGGGCAAGCGCTCGGAACCGCGTTCGTGCCTTCAAGCTTACCCTCGACTTGCGGCTCGTCGCTCGCTCACCTTTAAAGAGGGCCAACGGAGTAGTGACTGCGTAGGAAGAAGGTCCGGCCTCTATTGTAAATACAAATATCAGCGCGAACCAGTCGTGGGTCTCTTGTTTCGCTGCTTTTCTATGCGTTGTAACTCGCAGCCTACGTGCGTGGTCCAAACACATAGGCCTCCTGCGCTGGAGTTTTGGCGACATGCAGTGCCCTTAGCGGCCGACGCCTCTGGGTAGTGACCCTCGCCGCCCTCCATGTGTTTTCTATTACAAGCCAGAGTGAAAGTTGGTTGTGGCGCTTTGTGGCGTGTTTAAATGACTGCATACTGTATGGAATAGCGCTTAAAGTAGTTGCCGAGGCTAAACAAAATAATATCCGCTAAAAGAAGCCGATTTGTCGGCTTTCTTTTGAGCGAGCTGTCGCGGTGGTCGCGGCGTGGGACAGTATCGCCAGGTCGGGTGGTTTAACTGTTTGACGACAGTTGCAGTTTTTTCTTCTTGCGTGCGGTCGACAAAGGAAAGTTCACGAGTAGCATAAACACGGAACGCTGCTCATCCTATATCCTGAGGTAACTGCAAAGGATTGCTTCAGCGGGAGCATGCATGCGAACGGAAGAATAGCGCAGCCGACTCAGCTGACACTGCTGGCCTGGCACCGCCTTTTAAACGAGGGGAAATTTTGTTTCGTATTTTGGCAAACTAAATGATTCTTGCGTAACGTTTTACGCCACATGATTTACGAATGGCAGGGTACATGTATACTAGCGAGTAGGTGGGGCAATAGCGCCAAATAAACAAATTAAGCGCTATTAAAGGACGCAAAACATGCACCAAATCACACGCCCGCTGCCTGCAGAGATGTGTACTTCTATAACATCACATAACACAGCCGCATAACGGCGCGGGGCCCCGAATATTTACATACCATCATCACTGACTGTGTTGGTTTTCTAGTGCAGGGGTCGTGGAATATCTGAACGCCGACACGCCAGTTTTGACTTCAAATGGAGTTAGACAGCAAGACAAGAACAGATAATTGGCGTCCTCCAGTTGAATTGCCCCGCCCCCCCCCCCCCCCATCTTCACACTTCGCCAGATTATTGTCAAATATTATTAGAAATTCCCTGAATTTTTTCTCTTTGCATACAAAGCCCCCCTCCTCCTCCCACCCGATTTGCCGTCCAGCCCTCCGCCGTGTCGGCTGCATGGAACTCGGCCGTTGCTAACCCTTATTCTAGGCTATTAAGTGCGAACTGGGAATGTATGCTGTAAGAGCGTAATTAAGTAAAGTGAGAGCAAACAAGGAAAGCGAGCGAGTTCGCCCGACCACTTTGTTTTACGGCCACGAATTTCGGAATCGCAAAACAGATTTCACGCTTCTGACGGTCGCGGCATTTTGTCACTGAGTCACGCAACCAAACGGCAAGCTAACGCTGCACCATGTATTCGTAACGGTGACGCAATCGAGCACTGTTTAATGAAAATGCACGCATAGTGTGCAGGTACGCAAAAGAGCGGCGCACCGCAGCAGGCGAGCCTGCGGTTCGGCGGACTCGCTGGCTCTTTAAAGCGGGATCATCGCCGATTGCGTCCATCTTCTTTTTTGATCGGCTTTTTTTTTTAAGAAGTCTTTGTCACCTAGAGTATAGTTTAAACTAGAAATTTCACTTAAAATTTCACTTCGTACGACGATCGATCTGTGAACCGAACCTGCGAATAGCAGACGCCGTCACGGTCCCGACACTTTCGTCGGCGCTGTAAACGTGTTTAGCGCTGCAAAGCTTTTTCTCCTATAGCGCGTCGGGGATGAGCTGGTGACCACGTCGCAAAATAATCGGGAGCGTCGAGCTCATTTTGCTTCTGTCAACACGGGATCCTATGAGACCCGCGCAGCTTTGTACTACCCGGAAGTACTGCCCGGAAGCCGCTTGCGCAGCGCCCCCTGGGCAGCGCAGGAGGCCTTATTGACTGGCGTAGACGGGTCTCTTGCGTAGCCGTGTTCTACGCCAGGTTCGTTTACTGTCGGCTCCGGAAGTGTTCCGTCCGTGCGACCTCCCCCAGTCACTGGATTGTTTTGCTGTGGGCTAATTCTGAACCGCACAAAAATGTTCATCGTAGTTGATGTCCAAATAATTGGCTTGAATTCGAGTCAAAACCCTCCATGATTGCAGAGTTGCGTCATAAAGCTGTGAATCATGCTGCCAGTTGGTACCTAGCATCGAGGCCACTGTTTTTCAAATAGACTCGGAAATCATTCGGCCATGACAAGCAAGGGTGTAGGAGAGCGGTAGCTCCCCGATCCCCCGGTCTCATTTTGAATCACCATAAAGGGGTTAATACCCCTCCTACCCGGAGATAACCCAATCAACTCTCCCACACCTACCACAGTCAACAAGTTGTAATAAAAATTGATTTATAGACTCGATGGAGCGGTGTGGGCGAGTGTTGTTCGACCATGTGTTAGAGTACGACGACCATTGATTGATTGATTGCAGCGTTTAACGTGCCGACGCAACGCAGGAGATGAGGCGTGCCGTAGTGGAGGGCCCCGGGTTAATTTGGACCACCTGAGTATCTTTAACGTGCGCCGAAATCTCGTACGCATGGGTGTTTTTGCTTTTCCTCAAGTACGACGAGGAGAGTATTACTTTCGGGCTCGGTATAGTGCAAAGGTCACGTAAAAGCTGACCCCACCGCGTTCGTCCTGGGATAGTGCAACTCGGAAAAACCACCATAAACGCACCTATTCAGTTGGCTGCGGTATTTTGGTGAATGCGCAAATAAAGTGGACGTAGTAAAATTAGTTGCTACGGAGAAAAGTAGCCTGTTTATTGAGTTCGCTATTGCGAGTGATTGCACCCTTGCGAGCTACTCGTCCTGCTAACGCACGGGGTTTCGCTTGATGTTCGCGGCAGTCAACATATTTGTATAGTTCTTTCCTACTGCCTAGAGTCAACGCGAGAAAGGCGACGTCTTCAAACCACCTTCCATTTTGAATTGCTCCTCGGCCTAGTGGCGAGAAAGAAGTATTGTGTGTACTGGGGAACATTTCTTGTAACGGAGGCAGAAGTGACGCGGGAGGAGGACTTTTTAGGTACGCCTGCCAGTCCCGGCGAGGTAGGCCAACCAAGTTGTTATCATGTTATTGAGAATTTCTTGAGTGACGCGAAAAGTGGGAAACAATGAAATTGAACACTCATGGCAATCAAATAAAAAGTCGGCCGAACAGCTCGCTAAGTGGGAATTTACCGGTTTCTAGGAACACCCTTGCTACCTCATTACATCTGCCGCGACCAGTACAAATCGAACGGGAAAGCTGTGGTGTGTGCATTTTTCAGCAACCTTCACAAGGGCGACAGAGTGGATCCCTAGAGCCGGCAAGCGTTGCAGGGGGCGGCAGAAGGTTAAATGGGCAGACGAGATCAAGAAGTTTGCGGGGATAAATTGGTCGCAGTTAGCACAGGACCGGGATAGATGGATATCCATGGGATAGGCGTTTGCCCTGCAGTGGGCGTAGATGGGCTAACGATGATTATGATGACGACGATGACGAAGACGACAAGCCATCCAAGGAAGACCGAGTTTGTTGCAGTTGACTGCACTGTTTTTTAAGGCGTTCATATATAAAATACATCGGAATTGCTGAACATAACGGCGAAATGGCGGCTCATGACTGGGCGATAATGGTTGCGCTCAATTTTAAACCTAAATATATTGCCACATTAAAGTAAAATATTTGGCGTTGCACGACCAGAAGTTCACCGAAGCGGCAAGCGCCTGCAGAGCAATCACGAAAGAAGCGACGCCGAGGTCCGCCTCGGTCGAGTTTGTCACCTGTGTCGATTTATTGTTTGCATTTCCTTACTGGCACTCACAACTATTTCAGGAGAAAGGAAGACGAAGATGATGACGATGATCCGCATGCTTCCCTATGAGACAATGGTCGGTCGACCCAAACCTTATACTCCGAAGCCTCGAGTTGCCCCACGACTAAAAATGATTGTCACTCTGTCTGTTAAACGTCTGCTTCTTGCTGAAGAGCTTACGTGCGTGCCAACACCAATGGGTAGCTGCCCCACATGGCAACCCATGGGCATGAGTATGGGCTGCGAGCGGCGAGCGGCGAGGCTCAGCGCCGTAACCTTGAGGTCGGCGAAAGGCTGACACCCCGCGTGTTGGCGCGTAAAGGACGAGTGTTCGTGCATAATGGGACAGTATTGCTACCAGCTTCACTATGGCAATGCTTTTATTGACACGAATACGCGTCTTTATATTCAGGACGGGGTGCGAAACGGAGATGTAACCTTCGCAGGGGTATACAATCCAACGGTACAATGTGAGCCCAACTGAAATGATAACGACCGGCGCTGTTGGGAATCCAGGGGCTGACTCCACTGTTGGGAATTTCACTGCTGTCTCCACTGTTGCGAACTATGGTAGCGTGGTCGATGTGGGCCGAGGTTGATGTAGTGCCGGGGCAGTCATGATGGGCAAGTTGACGAAGAAGAAAACTTTATATACAAGTGTTGACATCTTGGTATGAGAGCGGGCAGTGCGCTCCTGCGCGCGCGAGATTAAATAGGCACGTTGGGTCCCTTCCCCTTCGCCCTTTTTCTCCGGTTGACGTCACGACGCACCAATCACGGAGTTCATGGCACTGATAGCAGCGCCACCACGCAAAACACACACGCGCACACGCACGAGACCCCTCTCCTGGGCAGGTGAGCGCCAGGTTGCTCCCGCCTTGGCAGTCCGCCGTGGTTAGAACCTTCCCTTGTCCTGGCGATGTTACACCACCACAAAGACACCTTGCATCCCTCGGTGGTGATATTCTTCGAGTGGCTTATTGAAGACAACACGCCACAAAAGGGCGTGACAATGAGGCGCGGGCACGCCGCCGAGGCCTGCTGTGCAGGGTGCCCAGGCACTGGTGCAGGGCGCCCAGGCATTGGTAACCTTGAAGACATTGCTTTTGTTAGCACCGCCGCTGGCCGGTTGGCGCTTTGAGAAGCCACGAGGTCGCTGAAAGGCGCATAGTTCAAGTAGCCGCATAGTTCGCTTCTGTGAATACGCCCGTTCGTGGAAAGTCGATGACGGATGTTCGAATGCAGTTTTTTGGTGAATCAGCCTCGCAACAGCAAGTTCGCCACTGTGAATACGCTGGTTCGTGGAAAGTCGGTGACTTAGGGTCAAATGCAGGTGTTCGGTGATTCACCCCAGCACTGAAGCCGGGTTGCGTAACAGCTTCACAACAGCGCGTGCGCTAAACCTACTGCCTTACAATCCCACACTCCGTCTCGCTTGTTTGACCTCGTATCCGTGTCGTGCGCCTCCATGGGCAATGAATGCGGTCCTGGTCATCATGGACGGTTTTGAAACGGACAGAACTCAGCACTGCGCCCCAGATTTCTGTAGCATCCTTCGTATGCAACAGTAACTTTTGAGGGGTATTTTTGTGCCCCCCCTTTTTTTTTTTTGCATTTGAGGTGGAAACGCGACATAGCAGAAACACGTGTTCAACGCCAAAATTCTGCCGACAAGGTTGGTATAGTAGAAAAAGAGTTGCACTTTCAGGTAAAAATGCGTCTTAGGTTCTATGAAATTTTGATACCCCTAAAGGCTTTAAATTCTACCAAGGAAAATACTGTTAGTAAACTTATTTACAAAGAATTCGAAAGAATTTCAGGTCTGACTGCTGCCGGCCAACGGGACAAAATAACTGTTAACTTTCCTCGTTTCGTCACCACCAGCGTAAGGAATGCAATCAACTAGGAAACTTTTAGTGGTTTCCCATTTTTCCCATCCTTACACTATATTCACTTCGCTCAGGACGATTTCTCGGCCACAAGTAGCTCTGAGAAAAAAGGCATCCCTTAGCTTTTTTGCGAGTCTGCGTTGAGTCTATTGCAGTGCGTTTTACACACTGATTAATCTTATTGCTTCCAGTACCTCTAATAATGTTTCACCCAGCCTATTTGTCTTGGAAATCATTCGAAGAATGCGTGCATTAATCGACGGCTGGCGGGATTTGTTTTAGGTTAAGGAATAATTTTGAGTAGGAAAGGTTTCCTTGACTCATTACAATAATTCCAAAAAGTTCATTTGTAACGTGCCATCCACTTTGCTACCACCTTGCAAATGGTGTTTTTATGGACACGCAGATAGATCACCTGGACATGATGGTTGCGAGACATCACCGATAGGAAATTCAGGTACGTCTAAATGAGCGGTTCTCAAATGGGGGTCCGCGACGCCTTTTCCCCCACTCTCTTTCAATACGCCCCCTATTCATTTCACCTTTCCCCAAGCTTGCAGTCAATGCAAAAATGTCCCTTCGCTGCATGATACCAACGTTTATTTCTTTTCCTCTGACTTGCCGATACCATAACGTCGGCTTTTTGCACAACACACCAGCTATGCAAAAAGCCGTACACACTAAGGGCAGCATGAAAGTGTTTGAAGACTGTTTGTTAGCTGCAAGAGTACATCTTGTCATGCATCAGCATAAAAGTTAGCGCGAAAGGCGGACATTTAATATGTGCGGGCGATTCTAGCTGCATCCGCAAATTGCTTGATAGAATGGCATTGATAAATATAGTACATCGTAGGGTCCTCCATTACTTTGGCAAGGCCAAAAGGGGTTCCCGGCGCACTCATGGTTGACAACCACTGCTCTAAATATTACACCATGTCACCTACTAACCAGCCTACTCCGCAGCCAGGCGCCGCATCTCCGGATTCGCAGGAAAAATGGCTGCTGAGCACAAGGACGCGGGTTCGATCCCGGAACAGGATGGCTGCTTTTCAGATGGAGGAGAAAATCGAAAACTCCCGTGGGTCGAGGTTTCGCGCACGTTGAAGATTCCTGGGTGGTCGAAATTACGGCGCCGGCTAGGTTTAGCTTCGGTGCGGTGAAGACCGCAATCAATCAAAATTTTTGCACCAATTCTTTCGAGGTAGGCATTAATCCTAAACATACAAAACAGCGGCAATGACGGCAGATGCGCCGTTTCTGAAATCAGCGCACAATACTCTCCTTCTCCTCCGGTATACTTCGATGCTTTCCACAACGACCTTTACATTTTAGGGCACCTTTTTGCTGGTATTAGTGTTACAAAGAAAGTACATTCCCTTATTCCTAACCTACTTGTCACTTTCTTCCGCAAAATATTTAATGTGAAAGCATTAAACGCCAACGCCATTACGCAAAAATTCTCCATCGGCGCCACCGAGCGAGGGTTCCAAGAACTGATGAGAGCGCCAACACAAATAGCAAAGTTAAAAAACTTAATGCATTTGGGTTTGTGATTCGAAACCCAGGGTTGTTGCTAAAAAAATTTGGTTTGAGCCTCGAATGTGGACGTGGTCCCTCATTCCAGGAGACCCTGGTACGACCTGGCTGTCTCAGCCCTGGAGACGAGGAGTTGCTGGGTGTCGAAGCCGGTTCCACGCTTATGAAAGGGAGAGGATAAAGGTGGGAGTTTTGGGCTATGTGCGCACTCCATGATCATACGGATGAAGGGACATGAGTGATGTCAGAATTTACATGTGGAACTTCCACTGTGCAGGCGTACATCCAATTTAGTGAAGTTCAGTAAGGAAACGCGTTTGGAGTATCCGGAGCATTGCTTCTTTATCACGGAGCTGCGAGCGAGGAGGGGGGAAATGTTATCTTAAAGGGCGGTAATGATGGGTGATATCTTGAAATGTCAGCAGGTGAACGAGACTCGGCGTGTCCTCGGGGGGTCGGGGGGGGGGCCTAGGGCAGAAGTTCGCAGGCTTGTCAATGGGCACAGTTATCGCCTATTAGTGAGGAGTATGCCGGCGTCCACGCAATGTCGTTCTTCCGGTCGGGGGTGTGTTGAGTGAGGAGCTTCCACGCAGAAGGTGCCACGTTCGCCGCTAGAAGGCTACGACAGACAGCTTGACAATCAGTCGGTGCGTAACCTACCGCATGCAAGTCCACACGCGTCACCACGGCTGATTCACGGGTCAGACCGACTAAAGGTTGTCCTAGTGAGTGCGTTCTGGCCTTCGACTTAGAAACATCAGATAGAGAAATGTATTGAGGCCCACAGGAGTACTTTGAGCATGCCTATTACGGTTGCTGTAGTAGGGTATATGTATCTTGGGCTTGCCATGACGAAAAAGAAAACTCCGCAAAGGGAAAATAACCATGCCGATGGTAATGATGATCGTCACGCAGAGCTAAAGGCGCACGTAAATGCAGGGTTTGATATGCTTATGTGCGCTTATCCCAAATAGTATGAGTTGAAAAAAAAAATGCAAGCTATCTGTTGAGAAAAGGAAAATTTGTAGCAGCCCGAACAAAACAGCCTCACATACCGCAAGCCCAACTGTGCACGCTGTACCGCCCACAGTCGTAGTGCATGACGGTGCGCCGGCTCTGTACGTGCGTCACGCCGTACCGGGCGTCCGTTTCCGGTACGCTTGTGTCTGACGCGGAACTTCCACCGAGTCTCGCCAGCCCGGTGCTCTCATCCGTGCCCTTCCCTTAGAGAGGTGCCGCGGCTCTTCCTTCATTATGGCGCTTTGCAACGGGCGCAAGTTGGGCCTGCCTCTACCGCTGGCCGTGTTGCCACAGCGATGGTTGATTATCGGGTGCGCGGGTGGTAGTCATGCGTAATTTCCGCAAAACAAGCCGCACCCATGGGGCGTCCAAGGAGTCATGCCGCTGTTTTTAGGCCCGTGAAACAGACACGCTGGCGGTGATTCACTCCGCGAGGCTCGCCTGTGATGACGTCACCCGGTGGCCTCCAGCGGCACCCATTTCTGTCAAGCGCACCACCGTGTCCAGTCACCGCGCCGGCAGCCAGAAAACAGAAAGCGGGGAAGAGAAAAGAGCCAGCCACGGGAAATACACAAACCGATACCAGCAGCAGCGGCGGCAACACAGTCGGCCGCCACAAATGCAGCCAGTCACGCGCGAAGGCGAGCCAAAAAAACCGGACCTGGCGTAGTCAGAGCGGAGCAGGCGGCTCACCTTTCACCCTCGCCTCGGGGGACCGGCCGTACGGGGAGCGAGAGAGAGGGCCCCCCCTCACCTGTTGTTTTTCCTCCGCTTGTTGAGGCTCTTGCTCGCCCTCCCCGTCCGGCTTCGTTTTCCTACTAGGTCAAGAGAAGGCCCCGTTCAACAGTGGTCCACAGACGAGCGCCGAGCCTGCTCGCGGCAGCAGTCCCTACCCGCTCGCTCTCCGACTCTAAGCGAGCTCCGGTGCCTCCTGCTTCGATTACGCCGCCCCAAGGACTAATTGCGTTGTGACAGCGAACTCGCGTCCTGGGAAGTGGACTTCGCAGCAACCCCCGAACCTCCCGACTGTCACAGCCGCGAAAAGTGAGGATACTCTTCGGAACCGACATCGACCGCAGCTATTTTACGCCTACGGCAGAAAGGGCTGTCCAACGAAGCTTCTGCGGGCGTCATTCCCTCCACGGCAAGTTCTTCGAAATCAAAGTTACGAGCTCACTGTTCGCCGAGTCATCGTTCCCTCTTACGTTCCTTAGTATCGAAATCTGAGCGTGACTGTGAGGGAGAGGCTCTACTTGATTTGTCGTTGCGGGACATCACTTCTCTGTGTGTTCATGTGCTTTTGACAAGAAGGGAAATAACTACGGCAAACTCTGAGGGTGAGAAGATACAACAGTAACGGTAACAGTATCAGTAACAGTAACAGTCTGCTGGGTGCTCACACAGTCACCGACGACCAGAGCGGCTGGTGTCCAGCGTACTAAACGTTTGCTTGTTGCGAGAAACTGGTAGAGCGGGAGTCGAGCATGGAGACCTGGCTGGACGTGAGGCCTCTGCGCATTCCGAGGCCCAAGCTGTCCAGCGCCTCGTCGCTGCAGCCCAAGGATTCCGCAAACGAAGACCGGCTTCACCAGGACACCCCGCCGCCCGCCGAAGTGGCCTCCGAAACGAACGCTACCGGTGGACCATGTGCTGCCAAGACGTGACCGGTCATCCGGGAAGAGAATCATGAACTCCTGCTAGCGTTAATGGCCGCGCCCACCATTCCCCCACAAACACGTGTGTATCGTTGGAACGTTGAAAACACGCAAGGTGCTTCTTTTCCCCTTCGGAGTGGTCCTCGTGACACGGCGTAGAAAGCGCAAGAAATGTGGTTGGGAACTCCTGGCCGGAGGTGCCCGTCATTAGTATGCATTTACTATTCACTCGACAAATACGAGGGGGAACACTATCCTCGATGATGTTGTTCCATCTCGTCCTTGCCGAGTTTGCTTTGATGTTTATTTAGGCTTCGTGGCACAAATTTCGCCACAGCCGTTCTTAATATAAAAAAAGCGTTGACAATACAGGTGTAGCCCTCAGACCAAGTCGGAGTAATAACTGCAACTGCGTAACTCTCTTTCTCTGGAAATCGGCAACTTCAGCAGAAGCGACGAACTGCGAGGAAAATGCATTACCATTTCCCTGTTGGAAACTGTGCCGTTAATTTAACTCAAGTCGTGTACACTGCCGTAATGATGCGTATTGCTTGAGTGGGACCTCTAACTGTGTCCATTATTTAGAGTATACACGTTTCTATCGCCGGCCTAACGCATTTAATCGAGTGTATAGCCACATTGCAATACACGCGGCGTGCATATCGAAAGAAACTGTGTTGTTCTCTGTGGGGACCTGAAGCCATATACCACAAATTTCTTCCGTGTTTTCTTCGGACTGGCTGGTTGCGGGTGAGGGAAATTGGAGATGAACGCCATACACAGAGGCCGTTTTTTATGCCAGCGTAATCTCCACCTGTGTGTTCTAACCGCTGTGTTCCTATGTACATAGGTTTCTATGTTTTTTTTTCTCCCTTTCATTGAACCGCCTATGCAAGTGCATACTCATTTTCAATTGTCGCAATGATAGCCCCTCGCTCTCTCTAGAGGCGTGCAATAAAACTGTGTTCATGACAAGCGGCAGAAACGCTTCCCCTTTCCTATGTGCAGCGGCCATAGCACGCTGCACTTTTCCGCGGGTGTTTCTCGTTGTGAGAAATGGGCCAACACATACGACTGCGTGAGCTTCTGTGAGGAGACCCGGGCGTCAAAACTTCTGTGTCAGTGCGCCAGGGTGAAAATCTCCCTGTTATCGCTATAGCGCTAACTTCTCTGTTTTTCTCATTCTTCCGTGGATTGACCGCATGTCACACAGTCGTTGGTAAATCAATTACCTCGACTATAATTTGAGAGGAAGCGCCAAATTTGCTGACTATTTTTAAAAGTGAGCGTGGTCTGGGTGACGCCTGAATGGTGCTTTCACTCCGGCGACGGTCACTTTGTTTGAGTGATCGGCTTGAATAGAATGTGACCAACCAAACCGACACTCGACGATCGCCGACTGAGGGGGATACTGTCTTTTTTTACTGAATATTTCCTTCGCTTGGTGTGTGCATGCGCTATTTTCTGGCTCTAAAGGGCATGTATACATGATGTGCCGTGATGCGGGCTTTGTTCGCCTGACTGTTGGTCGCCATCAGCATCCGCGCTACGTGATTGAATGTACTGCGTGTATTTTGCGTACATTTCCACTTACAACGAAAATATTATGAAAATGATGTGCAGTTAAGGGTCCTGAAAACGAAATCGCGTAAGTGTCATCGCCGTTTAAGCGCAACATCAGGTGGCATAATGGTGTTCTGATTTTTTTAAATGGTACATGGAAGTTTCATGCCCGGTCACCAAGCAAGGCCCCTGAAAATGCTATTTCACGGAGAATTTGAGGTTCGAATTCGCTACATTGCACTACGGCGTGATGCAGCGTAACGAAATTGTGACTTTATAAAGGTTCCGTCGGTATACAACCAATGCGTCTATCGCCTATACAGAACGCGTGCGTGATGGCCAGCGTTTACGCTTAAGCCAGTTTTGTTCGCAACGCATTGCAGTTCATGAATTACAGCTCCGCGGGAAAGGGCAACCAAAGCAGGGAGCCGCGGTGCCCCCAACGATTGCGTCACGATTTCGCAACCTTCAACTTAACCTGTCTGGAATTCCAGCTTAAACTTCCTACTCGCTGTGCGTTTCGTGGGTGCGTACATCCAAGACATGTATTGAGCGAAAAAACACACATTTGCTCTTTCAACGTGTCGAAGCTTGACGTGGGCCATTATCGCGGTGTACAAGATTGCTGTGGTGCAAAAAAAAAAAAAAATTAGAGCCTCTGTATTTCCCTAACTTACTAAAAAACCTGCTATGCACTGGGGTATTTCGTATTTTGCCTATATGTCAGAAATACGGCGTTGATGTTAGAGGAGCAAACACACTGTTCCGTTTGCTGGGCGCACAGTAAAACGACGTGCCAAACACTATAAGCCGTTTTGGCCAATATTCGATCATATCAAGACGGATTGTAATCACTCGTCCGTGTACCTGCTCATGTGCGGATGCCAACGGGGACTTCACGAGCTGCGAATGATCGCAGGAAACGAGCCTCAAAGGCTTTTCGCAAGGTTGTGTCACGCGTGAAGATGACCGCGAATATACTTTCGGACACGACACCCTGGCGTAGCAGCGCAGTCAGCTCTTCTATACGCCGAAGGGACACCTTGGGGCTATGGGGGAATGAAATACGGAATAAATTTCGGTGCAATCTCTCATGGCGGAATTTCTGGACCTCCTGCACAGAGCTCACCGATACCTCCGCAAAGCCTGTACCAGAGTTCAGAGAGCGACATGTTTGCGAAATAATGGCTTCACAATCACGTAGCAGCTTTGTTTGTACTGCGTCGTAGAACGTATCACTTGACGGGCCCAACAGGCCTCCTGTTGCTTTCAAGGAGCATCTGTAACTACCCTCCGGTTTCCGTGTTGTCCTTCGAGGTGGAGATTCGTGTGACTTTGCGCTCTTCCTGGTTGGCTCAAGGCTATTTCGCGTGTCCTAGACCGGCCCCGGCTTCAAGACTGAGGGCATGGCAAGTGTTTGTTTAGTCGCAGAGAGCCAAGCTGCGGCCTTCCGTGAGCCCTTGGCGGCAGTCAAGTGCGTAGCGATGAGTGCCTTTGCCCACATGCTAGGGGTCGTGGCAAGCGGAATCACGAAACAGGGTGGAGTGTGCGGACCACAATGAGCCAGCGCCGATCCATGACGTCTGCTGGAGGGGGGGGGGGGGGGGGGGGGTATTGAGTTTCAAAAATTTGGCGCCGAAGTATAGCGGTACACAGTTGTCAGTATACTGCCTCTAGAATTAGCCCCTGGCGTGGTTGCAGAAAATAGACGCCATCCTCGTCGTACGTAGGCGCTGTACTACGCAACACTTGTAGTCATGGTTTGCCGCTTAAACGATCTACAACCTTGGAAACATTTGGGGCAAATAGCACGTTAGCAATGTATCGAAGGGCATTTTGAAAACGTCGTTGGTTCGACCTTAGGAAATTGCGTGCGGCAGGGAGCGCCCGTTGTTCTGTAGACACTGTCATATTGTGCGGGAGGATAAAGGAAAGACTGACTTTATACGCACGACGTCGTGAAGTCTGGCGGAAGCCACTATACGCACGACGCAAATGACCCGCCAACACGGCAGCCAAAGCAACCGGCGCCGCGCTGTTGCTCCGCCCGCCCCAATCGCCCTGATAGAGCGTTTTGCCCTATTTCCAAGCGGCTCTATCGCCCTTTTCCGTCGCACCACGGGTACCATACCACGGGTCGCGAAGCCGATGGTTCAAATGACAGCCGTACAACGCTCCTCGAAATGGGTTTTCGTTTAGCTTTCGTGCTGCGTATCGCAATAAAAAAAGCACAGCTGATGTCACGGATGCAAAGCAAGACATAGAACCGGATAATGCATTTATTTCACTTACTATTGCAGCGACGCGACTTATTTAACATGCTCTGTGCCACATTACGTCCTTGACACGCCGACCATATTTCCAATTACCGATGGGAAATTGGGGGCTCTTAAATAACATTCAGCTCCCTAAAAATAACCTAGGTTATAATTATCACGTATTTCTTATCTCGGATTACAATGTGCATAGTCAATGCAGTTCAGAAGCGCTCGGGTTGTTATCTCATCGAACCCACAACGGATGGCGGTGCTCTTATCCAGCCTCCGAATTATTACTCTGGGATAGAAGCACCGGTCCTACATTTAGAATTAACACGTATATGGAGGATTACGTTGACCGATAGCCTAAACGATGCGGCAAACTGTTCTACTCATGCGCGTTAAGAAAGTTACAGGTTCAAGTTCAGTTGCAACAAAATATAAAAAAAAAACGAAGCACCCCCATTTCATTTTATTCTTAAACGGATTTCGGTGGCCACATGCAAGCCAATGTTCACCATTTCGAAATGAATGCCCACGACATTCAATTTCAAGCACATCCGTATGAGTTGAGCAATGATAACAGCTTTCATGTTTGCTTTGGGCATTAGCCATTTATGTACACTAAAAGTTAGAAACCAAATGTGCACTGAACGTTCCAAGAACTGCTTGGTTTAGGTATACGTCGTGAAGGAACTTCCTTCATGTGCGAAGGGTTCGCGAGCCTGACCCCCTCGACGAATTGACGCAGACACGCAAGAAACAGAAAGAACCAGTTTATTTCGGACAATAAAACAAAACGGCATGCGTAGAAGTATCAGCGTGTAACATAACAGTCATGCATGTAACATGTTATGCGTGTAACAGTCATGCGTGTAACAGTCAGCGTGTAACATAACAGCAACCGCGACACTCAAGAACAAACTGCACCGATAGTTCCGAAAATAATGGGGCGCTTTAATTAACACCCACGGCGACGTCCGAGTCTATTGTCCGATTCTGTTATCGTGATGTCCGAGTCTGTTGTCGCGTTTGTGTACTTCAGTTTCTTCTGCCGTCGTTCAAGTCGTACACTTAGCCGCTAATTGACGACGTCCACTGTTTTTGTAGCTTTCACTACGAAAAAGGCCTTGTTCCGGAGCTGAAATTCTCTGAAGGCGCGATTGAAATCGCTAAAGCAACTAAATCGTGCCCGAACATCGAATGCCATGCCGCCTCCGTCGAAGCCGCCAAGGGGCTTGGGGAACACGCCAACCCGTATGATGAGGGCGCTTTCAGTTTTCAGCAACTGCCGCATCGTATAATGGCTTCCGCCAGACCACACGACGTCGTGCGTAACAAGTCAGTCTAAAGGAAATAACACATTGCTACTCGAAGCGCGCGGACTAGCTTTCTTTAAAAGAAGACAAGTGAGCGATTCCTGGCGACGATTACTTTTTACTCTGGTTCGATTTAGCCTGAGCAGCGTCCTGCATGTGCTTCGAATGTGTGCTTTGCATCCCTTGAGCAACCCTTGCTGGAAAACCTTTTTTTAACCGAATGCAGCTAATGGCTTGCACTGGGTTGTTTATGCCTGCGGCTAACGACTTCTTGTTCTAATGAAAATACGTGAAAGCAACTTTGGTCCCGTTTGTCCGCTGAAAATAGCCTATATATAGGTACATGATACGTTTTCGCTAGAAGGATATATAGCAATGCGTTGTAATTGCTGTTTAAAAATGGCTTTCGTTTCGAATCGTCGTTGCGGCATAGACGCACTTTGTAATGCGTCTGGTTCAATACACTGCCACGAAAAAACCGCTAATCCAGATAGTAAGAGTTTCCCTCTGATTTCAATTCGATGGGGGAAGTACCACAGTCCTAAATGGTGAGCCGTTGCCTATACGCCTCGAGTGCGGACTGTAGGGGTGCCACTGAAGTCCCCCTAGCGGCCCGTTTCGAAAGCAGCCGCGGGAGTCGCTGGCCCGCTCCCCACTGTCACCGTTGCTTTCGGGGCCCGTTCACGACGGAGATTTACCGTCTGTAGGCGCTGGAAATACATATTTATGTGGAGCAGTCACTCTGTTCGCAAATGTGGTGTGTTTACGAGAGTGTAAATGTGTGTGACGGGATCTTAGTCTGGTACATTCGGTCTGTACAAGCGCCAGGTGTGCATCACAGGTCGGCGTCGCGAAACAGGGATATGCATATGGAGTTGATTGTGATTCCACTGCCCTGAAATTTACTAGCAGTGTCTCCGTAAGCATAATTTCCCCAGATGGTCATGCCATGGCTATACATTACGATGTAAATCAGTTTTGTGCGCTTATATAACCTAGTGGAGTGCTCATACCTGACAGCACGCCAGTTATGCTTGCCAATATCATACCTCAGATATTGATCACTACCCTGGACGTAAATTTCCCGAACATTCTACGAATTAAGTACGATGGATAATCCAAAATTGTACTGGGATTATGCTGATGGATAATCTAAAATTATAAATAATACTGGGGCGTCTTGTCGTGAGCTCAGCGCCCGCAAACATTCATAAATGTTACATATATCCTCCGCGCGCAGGCCGGAGAAGGGCTTCTACAGTAATGCCCATTCACGACTAAACGTTTCTAAAACGACGCAGGGAGCCTGCAGAATCTAGCACAAACGGAAATCAGGCCTTATCAGATATCCCACTCTTCTAAAGACACCTTTTATCAGTTTTGAACTTGTATACCTCAAAAAATGCGTTCGCCGAGGGATCAGCTGTTAGTTGAAGTCTAAAAACTAGAGTGACGTGAACGAGTAGCTTGTGTGTGTGATTACTAAAACGTTCTTTCCTTGATTTCGCTCCGCAATCGTACACAACAATACGTAAGCGTCCCCCTCCACCTCCCGATGTCTCGCGAAATAGCAGTGCATTTCGCACACTAGTTGGTCTCGTAAGTCCTACCCGGGTTAAGTTTATACGAACGTCTTTAGCATTTCAGAAGCTCCACTGAGTTTTTTTTTTCATTTCTGTACGAGCTATTTTGTTTCTTCCGGGCTTGGAGACCATTAATTTTTCAGTGGTTAATTCACATTTCTTGGTTCTTGCTATAAGGCGTGAGTGCACATCTTTCACGACGCAGAGCCTTGGAATATACTTAAAATTTGCGCGTGGCGTATATTCTTATAAAAGGCACAAGTTATCAGGTACTGGGTAATCGCATCCCCGATATATATATTTTTCTACGACGCATATATTCGTAATGAGGCCGCATTCGTTGTCTGCGCTACAAAACAAAACACACCTCATTGTGCCAGTATCAGGTTTAAACGAGGCGACAATAAAATTCACTTGTGCCGGACGCATTCGGAGGTGACAACGGCGGTATGCTGCTGCCGTCGCCGACGCCCGTAACAGCGGCCGAGAAGGACGCAGAGCCGCGTTCCCGGATAGCTATTGTTGGTGTTTGAGCACCCTACCAAGACCCAGCGGCATTTGAAGTGACCTAAGCGTACTGTTTACTTACAGACGTCACCATAACGAGTTTTTTAGCACTTGGAAGGGCAAAAAGAAGCGAAAGAGAACGAAAACACTGCATGAGCCCCTATGGGCCGCGCAGCGCTAATCCCGTTAACTCCGCGGAGAAGCGGCGGCAGGCGGCGCAGCGATCGCAAAGCTCGAGGCGTATAGGACTCCCCGGTGCTTCGGGGTTGGGTTCGCCATAAGAAAAGGCGTGCAGCGCCAACAGAAAAGGACACAGCCGCACCCTCTTTCAACGCCATGGCGTGCAAGCTCTTTGCTACAGTTTGTGTATCTGGTTAATCGTGTCTGTTTGATCGCCATTTTTCAATGAATAAGTTGCATGCATCCACGCCCTTCTGTTGCTGTAGTGTCTCTACACGTTTAGACAGAGCATTGACCCTTCGAATGGAGCAAGTGAAAAAAAAAAGGATTCGCAGTCTTTGCAATGGCGTGCCTGCAGGCAACAACACGAAAAGCTCTTATAGAAAACATGGGTGCACTGTATTTAAACGGGGTCATAGTGCGTAAGATAGTAGTTCGCGTCGCGTCTGACAGATGGCGCCACCAGTCCACGGCGCGCGCGCCGCTCGTGGGACCTTGCTCTCGGTGGTTGCACTCAATCTATGCAAGAGGTAGCGTCAACATCCCCCTCGCGAGGGGCAATATCAAATGCAGAGAATTTCCGGGGGCGCACGACGTTAAGTAGTTTGCGTTACGTTAATGTTGTTGCACTTGTGGCAACTGCTGACGAGAGAGCGCTCGGCAGCAGTAATTTGAATGAGTCAAGGATATAAGGCGCGTCCGTAGCCTCCCAATCTGTGTCGGCTTTGTGGCGCAGTGGGTTAAGCACCATGTAAATTGCGTTCCGCCCGCAGGGTCGAGGGATCGAAACCTGGCGCCGGATGGTACTTTTTTATATATATAGTAGGGAGGGGTGCGGTGTGGACTACGGACGCCAACGCGGGTGACATCGTGAGTTACTGAAATGCTCTGCATTTAAAAAATGAAAAGAGCGACGCTTAGGAATGTCTTGGATAAGGGGACAAACGCGGGTCGAACCTATCCTACAGGTCAATGCTCGAGGTGGAAGTTGGGTTGGGTTCTTCACAGAAAATTAGCAACCGGTTGAACACTGTGTTAACGGAGTGTGTACCCAAGATCGCGGTAGAAGTAGGCGAATGGCGATGACTCGACAGAGCAAGAAGATATCAAAATTTAACAGCAAAAATGGATTAGTAGTGCGCAGGATAGCAATAATGGGAAGCCCATGGGAGAGGCCGTTATCCTGCAGCGAACATATAGCAGGCTGATGAAGATGATTACCATTTCGTAAGAGGATTCTTGATGGAATAACGGACCACAACCCAGAGCCGTAGCACAGTAGGTCCAGTATCTGCTGTTCGATTGGCCGACGCGCGAACCGCACGTGCAAGAACGTGCGATTCTCATCGGCGGTTGTAGGGATCTCTGGTCGTTTTGACTGTCCAAGGGAATCGAGAACATGCTTTATGGTGATCTGGAAGATGCCCATCAGCATCGGCAAGAAATCGGCAGGCACTATGCGGAGACAAAAAGGGGGGCAGCGGCCTTCCTTTGTCGCCATTTCTTTTTTTGAACCATTGGGTGAGTATAAATCCCGCAGCAGTTAACGGCATTCCATCAGCAGCGGTCAGATCCATCATGCATATCGGCGAAGGGCCCGGTGAAGCTGCCTTTGAAATTATTATGATACGATGGCCAAATGAGCGACAAATTTGTCGCCACGGGATAATGGCACGTGGCTGCGTTGTAAAGCGAAAGGTGCCCAGCCCGTGGCACATCCGCGCTAGTGGGCCTCGTTCTTTCAGCCGAATGGCTGGCTTCGTGTGCATTCGGAATTTCCGAGCATGGTATGTGGTTTCCAAGCTTTGATGGTTGACGTGAAGCTGTAATTTTTTTGTCTATCCGTTCTGTTTCTCGGCAGATGTAGGTTCATAGTTTTGTTCTTGAAGTCACATGATTATGGTCTGCATTTGAACAAAATTCACACTTACACACCCTGTTTGAGGTGAAAAGGGCAATCTCTTCGGCTCTGAGGTGAGTGTATGCTCGCAGGCCTTGTTGTTCAACGCCAACTCGCGGTAACGGGGTCTGGAGCGTACAAGCGTTGTCACAGCTGCTGGAGTTGAGGCTCCATGCTGTCTAGGTGGCAGGACGGTTCGTTTAAACAAAGATTTGGACGTCGTAATGGCTGGGGCAAGCAATCCGTCGCGACTGGTGTGAACGAGACTGCGGTTCAGACGAGAAACCGGTTGCTTTTGCTCACTTGTAGCAGCCGCGATGCAAAAAAAAAAAAGCCTTCAAGATGCCCCTGTCATAAAACAAACACAATTTGCAGACCACTTCGAGGTCACCCTTTAGAGAACATACTACGCATGTGTAAGGGAAACGGCACCTTAACGACCTTCGCCGTCGTCCTTGACAGTTGAGCAAAGTGTAATTCGGTGCCTTTGATCCGAGGTCCAGGTGGAGGTGAGGGGACCCCAGCATGGATTCAGGAAAGCAGCGGCTGCGTGCCAGGGCCAAGCAAGTGGCTTGGTATGGCCCACGGGGTCGTTACATGTCGCCCGTTTTCTTGTTCTAACAATGCGCAACTTGATAAAGGTAAGGAAAGTAGAACACTGTCCCTGCAGAGGAAAAAAAAAAGAGGGCGGAAGAAGCGCAGTCACGACGTCGTGCTGGGTCGTACGTCACGCTGGCAGCACGAAAAATCAGTTTTCTTTGCGAGGCGCGTGCAGGCCCGTAATCCGAGTCAGCCTCGGAAGACGGGGTCGCCGCCGCCGACCGTCCCGCCAAGCTTATAGGTGAGCGTATACCCGTGTGGTTCAAGTGTGGTCTGCTGTTGTCGCCGTGCATACGAATATTGCAAGGGATTTCGCGGTGCTTGCTCCTCTTGTCACGGTGGGAAAACGAGAACAGAAGATATGAAATGCGGGCGGGTAACATGCACACTATGTGTGGATGTGATTAAAAAATGCTAGAGCTTGATAGCGAAGGGGCGGAAAAGAGAACGAAAACACGGTGCTTGTTTTTTTTTGTTTTTTTTTCGTCTAAGGCGCCTGTCACAGCGTCGGTGCTGATGCTGTCGCGCTGCCGACCCGTCAACTTGTGCATTGTCCAACCTGCATTAGCTGAATTCTATTCCTGTAGCTGAATGGACCGTTTAACTCTGTGTATCTTCCTGGTGGAAACAAAAGCGCTCAAAAAACCGGAACGAAGGAAGACAGACAGCGCGGCGCTTTGTCAATTCGTCAATTGTCAAATCAATTGCAACCAGCTTCGTAACTCGCTTATTTAATTTCTATTTATTTGTGGCGTGTTTACTTAATATCCATAGGGGCCAGAAATCAAAAGCAGCCAACCTAATGGCCAGTAAGGTTCGTCGGGGTCGACTCGAGAGGTGTATTGACTCTTACGAGGTTTGCGTGCCTTCAACGCCAAAGTTTTCGCGAGTTTCCTCCACTGCTGGTCTCCCAAATGGGACGTCACCGGCCAACTCACAGTACACCTTTACCCGTGAAGCACGCTTAATTGCCTCCGTGATAGGAATGGATCGGCGTATTTCGCTATCCCGATAGTCTTCACGAACGGAACTGGCGCGCTAAATCAAGAAAGCTGGGGCCGGGGTGCACTAGTGGTCCGTCGTTTCGTGAACTTTCGCCAGCCGTTGCGCCCACGCGTGTATTGAGGAAGGAAGGGCCGAAAAGAAAAGACAGTTGTGGCCCAGTTGTCTTCAATTTTTTTTCCACCTAGGGGGGAGGAGGGACGTATTTGTAACGTACAAATACACTACTGCTGGTACATACAACACATACAATACACATACAATGACACTATCAGTGACGCGTATCAATCCAGCATGGCGAATTACCCAGAGTCAAGGAATATAAATATTTGGGACTGTGGATAAACGAAGTGGATAAATACTTAAGAGCTCACAAGGACCAACTTAAGTGTAAGGGAAAGCGAAACGCAGCTATTATGAAGCATAGAGCTCTGTGGGGGTACAACAAATAGGAAGTAGTGAGAGGAATGGGTAAAAGAGCAAATGTTCCGGGTCTCACATTTGCGAATGCAGTACTCTGCTTAAAATTCGGTGTTCTAGGATGCCTTTAAGTGAACCACAGAACGGTAGGCCGTCTGGCCTTAGGAGCGCATGGAAAAACAACTAACGAAGCAGTGCAGGGAGGGAGATACGGGCGAGGCGTCATATGAAGTTGGAGAAGCGCAGAGTAAAATATGTTTTGAGACGAGGTTGACAGCAATGGATCAACGTATATGGACTGATAAGGTTTTAAGGTACCTATACTTGAAAAGCGTGGACACGCAGTGGCCAACGAAGACCAGAAGGCTATCGATGAAATACGGAAATAACAGTGGAGAATCAAAAAAGCCTAAAGGGCCCATCTCCCCGCGAGGGGGACTCGAGTAAATGCGTCGCATAGTGGGTGGGTGTATTGCGTTAACGTTTAGTGTTTGGGGAGTTGGTGGTAGTGAATGCGTTGTATCAGCAGCTCTTGACGTAGTTTGAATGAGTCAATGACATAAGGCGCGTTCGTAGCCTTTGATTCTGTGTCGGTTTTGTGGCGCAGTGGGAAGAGCACCGTGTACCTCGCGTTCCGCCCACAGGTAGTGAATACGTTGTATCAGCAGCTTCTTGACGTAGTTTGAATGAGTCAAGGATATAAAGCGCGTTCGTAGCCTTCCATTCTGTGTCGGCTTTGTGGCGCAGTGGGTAGAGCACCATGTACCTTGCGTTCCGCCCGCAGGGTCGTGGGATCGAAACCAGGAGCCGGTAAGTATTATTTTTTTATATAGTGTAGGGGGAGGGGTGCGGACGTGTTGTTGAGAGCGAGGAGGGTAGCGTGATGCGGGAGAGGAGGCGTGGGGGAGAGGGTGCACCTGGAACGGCTGTTGCGGACGCCGAGGCACGCCAACGCCGGGTGAAATCGTGAGGTAAAGAAATGCTCTGCATTTAAAACAGACAAGGTGACTAAAAAAGAGGGAAGGCAGATTGAAACGAATAAACGGAAAGAAAAAATCGAAGCTAAAACGCCGTTATAGATGTACAGGGCTGAGAAAATGTCCACTGGAAAGGAAAATTTCTACGATAATTCCCAGGGCAGTGCTTTGCATTTTGAGTATGGAACAGGTTGCTTGCGAACTAAGCGCTTCGTGGAGAAGTATGCACAAAATGATGGGGTATGCGTGGTCTGCTGAAAAGAAACAGAAACTGTGCGGAACCTAGTGTTAGAATGCCACCGTATCCATCCAAATCTATATGAGGGCAATATTCTGCTTCCAGAAGCCCTAGGATTTATGCGTAGCACAGAGGGAGTTAACTTCAAGGCTGTGGAGTTGACAAAAAAAGATAAGAATGCTGGTGGACAAAAAGCAGAGAGGGGAATAGTGCCTGGAACAGCTACCACCTGTAACACAAAAAATAAGTATTTTGTGCCTAATAGTTTTTTCGTGCCCGCCCTAAGAGCAGCGCTAGTAATCATCATCATCACCACCACCACCATCATCATCATCATATTGCTGGTCCTACAACGGTCCCAGCAAGAGGGACATAATCACGTTATTATACACCGACTAGACAGGGTGAGAAAACTAAATAATACAGCACCATAAGTGTACTTACGCTACTTGGAAGATAACAACAGTTATAATGAAGTCTGTTCATATATCCTCGACATTCAAGCTACTCGATATTGTCAACGCTGTTGATAGCAGTTCTGGGCAGCCCATCCGAGTCGTACACATGTACGCAGGAAGGACGAATATTTGTAAATGTATGTCCTGGTGCTTTTCTGTACATCGAGGTGTCATTGGTTGATTATACTGATCGGGGTTGATTTCAAGTTGCCATGGTTGTTCGTAAGTTGGTTAATAAAGTGTATTCTTTGTATGTTGTTGGACGTACTCGCAACGCTTGGATGCCATGCTGGCAAGTGTTTCACGTGATATTTCGAGTAGATAAACCGAATCAAATGGAATTAACTATGGTCGCACTGTCCAGAGTCGAATGTAATCTAGAAACGTACAGTACGTACAACAACTCGGCGATGGCCGCTACTGTGGGCGAGTCGTTTTGCCATAGATTCCTCCACTTTCCCATCATCATGAAACAGCCTGTTACGCAGAAGCAATAGGTGCTACTTCATTCAGTGCAAGAACCTAGCGCCAAGCTTACTCACGTAAATGAATGTACACATTACGAGCATAAACCGTTAGATTGTTGTTTAAACCGCTGCAGCTTCCCTTCACCGGAACGGCCTCAGCTCAAATGGTAAGATGGGTTGCGTCGACGCTGCGTGGTTGAAAGCGTCGACCCTCAGCTCACGAATTACTTAGCACGAGGAAGAGCCCCGAGCTGCATCAAGATAATTTGCCATCATTGCATAGGCACGGAGGTTCGAACCAGTTAATACATTTTCAGGCGAACGAAATTATCGAAAAACCACGCAGGGAGGCAAGGACAGAAACTCTGTTTCAAACCTACGCGAGTGTTATTGATGAGGTCTTTTTTTTAATACGCGTAGCCTGCTTGACACCTCTCTTTCTAGGCATAATTCTAAGGGACTGACGTCTTATGCCCAAAAACCCAAAAAAGGAACTCCTGAAAATTATAAGAAAGAAGATGCTAATGGCATGCGTAAGCTGTAAACACTGTTACAAAATCTGTAGCGATGTATTAAATGAGCATAGGAATTTCTTTCAACAGCGTAGATCTTTGGCAGATCGTAATTTTTCGTGTCCGCATTAAAAACGCCAAGAAATTGCCGAGCGCGCGTGCGTGAGCACGGGCCTCGCGGCCACCGCCCAGCGTCATCGGCGCGCATTTGTCAAGCCAGCATACCCACTTGGAAGATTAACAAAGATTGCCCCCCCCCCAAAAAAAAAAAAACAAAAAAACAAAGTCTCCAACACAATAAAGAAGGCAGAAGTTCTGGCGATCGCCTTCGCAGCCACCACCCACGCCAGCCTTCCCCACATATCTCAGATTGTCACTCTCAGCAGACATGCCCTCGCCATCAGGCAGACCTAGTACGGCACCCCAGGCCGTTTCTCTCCTCCAACGTCTACCCGACGAGGCCACCATCACCATCATCTGGACTCCCGGCCCCTCCGGCTTTCCGGGGAATGGAGCGTTCCACGCCGGAGCCCGAGCCCTGCACTCCAGGGCATTTACCATCGATGTCCATGTGACCCTACCACCCCGCACGAAAGCCCCCGACCTCCAAATTCCCCTCGGTAACACGTACAACATCATTCTATCCCATTAAACCCCTACACAACGCGCCTACCCCCCTCCACATCAACCAACCAGCAAGCATCCATCTATCCTCGGCCGCCGTATATACCTTCTACAATCACATCATCCTCCACCAGATCGTACCCACTGTCCAGACCTGTCAATGCCAACACTGCGACACTCCACTCACCACATTACACCTCGTATGATCCAGTCCACACTCCACTAATCCACCCCCCTTTCCCACCCCGAAGCAGTGGGAGACTGAGCTGACCAGTCCGGACCCGGCCCCCCAGAGGACTTTGGTTTCCCGGGCCATCGAGTCGGTCCGGTCGCGAGGCATCCTGGGCTATGGACGCTTCACCATCACCCTCTCCGGTTTTACTTATTACCCAATTAACGTTTACTGCTACTGCCCCCCGGTGGCAGTCTATAGTGTGTGAATTATTGGAGAACTCGAGTCGTTTATATGAGGCATCTACAGGCCATTTACACAACAGTCCTCGTACAAATGCCATATATGCTTGTAACGGAAACGAATCGCGGAATTAAGCGCCATTGGTCACAGTGTCACGGTATGACCAATATTATTTACGTTCCCCAAATTTGCGTATCTCCGCATTTGCAAATAAAAGTCAATAAATGTTCTAAAACCAGTATAGTAATTGGTTACCGTAGGGTAGCATTGTGAGTGAACATAGTGGCCTCGCTTTTAAGAAATACAAGGTTGGTTGTGTTTACTTTGGCTTGTGCCTCCAATTTGGAGCACCCCCACAAAAAAAGCAATGTACGTTCAAGAGAGAGATCCCTTTTTACATGTATTCTGATAAGCAGCCAGGTTTGTCTGTCCGATAGGCGCCTGCTCTCGGGGGTTGTCATCAGCGGCGGCAGCCCATTGACCAGCGAAGGACGTCCGCTCCATTCGTGTCGTCCCACGCCCCGCCGTCGGGGTTTACGACCTTGCATGTGTGACTTACCTACGGGCTCCTTTCCTGTTCGAGCAGCGTGCGTCCCACTTTAAACACTGTCCCGTCTTTGACAGCGGCGGCCGCGCACGCGATATCTCCGCCGTCGGCGCGATTGTCCAGCCGCCACCTTCTCTCGACGCAGCGGGCAAGCGTTCGCAGAGAGAACGTTGAATGCTGCCAGTCATTTTTGGATGCTAGAAACCATGCATTATGCAAAAGCAACCTCAATGATAATAAAAAGGTTTGACAGTCGTTATGTTAGCCTGCTCGCGGCCTGGATTGCTTGCGATCAATAAAAATTTGCACCCCCAGCAAAAGTAGAAAAAATTGTTGCGTGCATTTCAGCCCTTCTTCATGACTGCAGAGACGGACTCTAAGAAAAAACGAAGGTACTCATAAAGTATAAAACTTGCACGCACTTTGCGTCCCCTTAGTTATTTATCGCAAAATAAAAGGAAACCTTATGAGCTCCAGTGAGAATGTTACACAACCAAGGTCCTACTCCACCGGGTTTGGTCAATATATGAACGGCGCGAATAGCCAAAAAATATGCTGGAAATGAGACGTAAATTTAATGAGACCCTGAAACACTTTTTCCAACTTTTAAAAAAAATCTTAATACCTACAGAAGGTAGTCAACCAACGAATCCAGTACTTAGACAAAGCGGTCGCAAAGTACCTCAGCCAAAAATTACTGGTATATGATCATCAAATAACTTATAAACTTGCTCAAAAGATTTTTCCCTCTTTCCCGGTCTTGGCGTTCTTTGACCGCTGAAATTACGTCATTACAGCAGTGTAGCAGCTATTGGCCGGCTTTTATTCAGTTGCAGCAATGAACGCATTCGGTAGCCACTTTAAAATAAAGTTCACGTACAGATCGAGGCAGAAACAAAAGGTGTATCTGCTGCGACGATAGAGCCAATCACGCAGTGCCGGTCCGTGCTGGCGCTCACTATAACTTTCGCAATGCTTCCGGACGCGAAGGAAAGAGTGAAAGCGCTTATCGGAAATATTGCAGAGTCACTTTAAGGGCTACGACCTTACATTATCACCCCAGCTAAAAATAACCGTGGAGCGAAAAACAAGTTCGGAAGACACCCCTCTGAGAATTATTTGTTGGGACTATGAGAAGCACATAATCCTTTCAGCCCATAGAATACTCGCCAGCAAGTGCCGTTTATTTGGCTTGCTTCAAATACATGAACGAGTAAATAAATTTATGATACGAAGATGGCACTCCGGCCCGTTGGGGAAATAGGTAATCGGCAGCCCGCACATGTTCTATTTGAACCCTGATGCCAATAGGTGAGTATAGACGCGTTCGCCACCACGGCATTGCCCAAGAGGAGGCGAGTGTCGTTTCACAACTGCGATTTAAGACGTTTAATTTTTTCACTGGGATTAAGTGCTGCGTTATTATATATAATTTACACGCCCCAATCGTGATAGCTTGCTTTAGCATACGTGTGCTAAATCGATGGTTAAGAATATTTGTCGCAGCCTTATAACCTCCTCAGTGAACTGAATGCATTTCCAAACTTGTCTGTGCCTACAAATCGTCGCGAAACAAACGTCGACTTCAAATCGGTATTTAAAGGCGGGTTTATTGCATTCGTGTGGAAAAAAAATTGAGCGCGTATCGGCTCCCTTCACTGCAAATGTCGAAAGACGACAGTCTTCTGCCGCCCCTGCCACGTACCTGTCTCTCCTCTCACAATCTTCCGCTCCTGTCTCGGTCCTCCTATGATGAACGCAGTTGAGGTTTGCTGAATTCAATTCAATTTTGATGCGTTCACACTGCTGTCGCGCCATCTGTTGGGACCATTTGCTACTGTTTCGCTTCGCGTTCGAGGAACGCCAAGGGCTTCCCTGCGAAACAGAAAACGCAAAAAGGGCTTCACGGCGAGCCGTTTTTGTGTTTTGAGGCTAAAAGATTGTTTATCGGGCGTTTTTTTTTGTGTGTATGTTTGCAATGACAAGAGATACTCTCAAGTCTATTTTAAGTAAAACATAGGGCGGGTATCCGTTATGGTTTACCTTTTGCTTCACATATGCCTAATATTTTGTTTCCGCTTAAAGGGACACTGAAGTGATATGTAAACATTGCGGGATTACTTGCGCAAGTTGTAGTCCGGAGTCCCCAGGCCATGTTACGACCACTCTGGGCGCGTTTACGCGATTTTATTTAGTGGAAAACTTAATTCGAAAATGCTGTCCTCCTCTCTTTACGCTCGCCCATTTTCTGCGGCGTTTTCGTGCGACGTCGCGAGGAGCCGAGCTCGCAATTGGCTGCGCTACTGCACGGCTCCCCGGCCTTCAGACAGAGTCAGTCGGCCCAGCGTTTCGTCCGCCGGCCGCCGACGGGTCGTCGCAATTCGTTCGCTCAGTGGAAACGAAGCCAGGACACGTTTGTGAATGGAAGAATGGGCCTTTCTTTACTTGGTTAGTTTGTACACTGTATCTAGCTCCAAGTCAAGGTCGCTTCACACAAGCGCTGCACAAGCGCACATGCGACGCTTCGCTGACTGGTACGCCAGTAGGAAAATATAAGGCCTCTTGAAGGCGGCAGAAGAGTCAGCAAAGTCAATATAGGTACTAAGGAAATAAAATCAACTGATATTTTTACCGTACAGCGTAAAAATAGGGTGCGGGAAGCACTTTTTTGCGCTGGGCGAACAAGCACAACGGTCAGCAGCACGACTACGCATCTGCGAACGCTTTTCCGTCTACGAAATGCAATTGCTAGACGTGAGCTATTGTGGAAACCCGGGGGACGCTTACTGCACGAGCGCCATACAACAAATAGTCACCTAAGCTGCTTGAAATGTCAAAACTAAATAAAAATGTAAACTTGTTATACAATATACACCTTATATTACAAAGGCCGGCGGAGCCCGTCCCGTGGCCGAGTGGTCTGGGTCGCTAGGTATGTTGCCGCAAGTGTTTTGCAAGTCACGAGTTCGAGTCCCCGCGGGTACGTGTTTTTTTTTTTGCTTTTTTTTGTAAGTTAACTTTTTCGTTTTCTGCCGATGTTTTCTACATTGAGTTCACCTTTTTTTGGGCCGCAACGTTCATGGCTCCACGAACTAATTCACAGAACGTGCGCAGGCTGGCACTGGCGCGCTAGCGAGTTCTCGTTGGCGTGCTGTTGCCATAAGCACCGACTGCTTGCGGGCAGTGGGCACAGGCCAGAATGAACAGACCTTTGGCCTGGTGCGAACACGCTTTTTGCGGTACAGGCATGAGTGAGGCAAGCTCCAAGTATGGGGGGAAAGCGCATGACATTCGGGCGTCTGCGGGTACGCGGAGGGCGTCCATGCACTGCGTAGGCCTCGGCTAGTGAATGCTACGATTCCAAGCCGTCCTGGGAGGCTTATCTTTATGAATTTTTACAGCTGAAAACACGGCAGAAGCGCGGTACGATGATTACTGAGTTATTGAGAATGCCTATCCAACAACGCCACCGGTTGTGTTTTACAGAACCGAAACCGAAACCGAAACTTGTTTGGTTGCTCACCTTGGGCATCGTTCAATCACGGTGCCCGCTCCTCCCAACGTCACAGCTTTAGTTGGTGCGGCCGCCGCAAACCGCGCATGGTAGTTTTTCTTCTTTCGCGCTTTGTAAAATAATTACCGATTTGTCAACCGGATAAACGATGAAAAGTGTGCTAATTTGAGCCAGTCTACGCAGTGCAAGCAAAAACGGGAGCTTGACAAATTCACTTCAGTGTTCCTTTAAAAATCTTGACAAGTACTATACCCTGTTCTACGAGATTTTGTTGTTTGGAAATATCTTACCTATAATACGTCTCGCTCAAGAGATCATTTTACTTTTGGCCTCGCGGTGGAATCGCGGGCAGACAGACACACGCCAGACAGACAGACCATGAATTAATGAATATCTGTAATGCAGAGAGGAGGCTAAAAAACCCTGTAGGTAGGGGAGAGAAAACAGGATTCAGAAATAGGTCACAAATGAGCTGTAGTACATGTAACTATGTAATGCACAAGTGTCATTATCGAAGGAGTTGTCTTTCCAGGTCTCTAAGGAGAAAAGGCAGACCAAATTTTTTTGTTTAAGTAGCCCAAGAAAGACCGTCGTCTTTAAAACCTTTGGTTAGGTATAGAACGCCAAACTTGACGTGATTGGAGAGCCATTCTGCTCTTTTTCAGCGACTATACCTGGCCGCATTACAGTGTCTGGGGAAAAACTGGGAAATTATGAGAAATTATCGTTTTGCTCAAAGTGTGATTTAGCTTCTTCTATTTAACCAAATTTAGCGAAACTTTGTAAAGGTTGATCGCGATGTACGCGCGTGATATCGTTTATTTTATGTGCGATCCAGAGAAAGAACCGCACAGTTGTTACTCAAACGCGCGCTGTATGCAACACCATAGGGAGAATTCGGTATGAAAAAGAGAAAAAGCAATTGTACACGTTGATTTCGAATAAACGAGATTGCGACAGTTCTGCAAACAAACCATAGTGGCGATCGTCCCACGTTTCATGATGATGAAGATGATTCCTATTGGTTTCCCCTTTGAAGCGGGGTGATGACATGTCATCTTACCAAAAAGGACTAATATAACCATGTTTTACACTCTTGGTTTAATACTAGCGCTGCTTATGGCAGGCCCTAAAGCTTATAAGCCCGAAATACTTTCTTTTCCCTGTTACAGGTGGTAACTGTCCTAGGCAATATTCCCCTCTGTCCTATTCCCCTCGGTGGTAACTGTCCTAGGCAATATTCACCAACGTCGTCGTTCCCCCTTTTCTTTCAATGTAATTAAGCAAAATCCCCCTGCATCAGAAGAAGACAATGCTGTGTCACCTTCCCCTTAATAACGTTAGGATGAGTGAGCAGTTATTTTGGGTTGAGTTTTTTTGCAGCGATGGTGTTAGTGTACCATGGACGCAATTTCTCGCGTCTTCATGACCAATCCAGCACCCGACGTTGCTTGCAAACCAACGTGTACCGCACTTTTCACTACATGTAGTGCACCCCCGACTACGAGCCTCAATGCTAATACATTTAAGGTGAACCGAATACACTGCAACACATGCATGGTGCTGGATTGTCCTAACCCGCCCACGCCAGCTCACTCCACTACCAGCATGCGTCTACCCCCCTGGCAAGCCCTGCTGTCCAACCGGACCCGACATGTCCACCTCTTGCCAGCAACCGGGGTGGCGCGGGCAGCTGAAGACCACGGCCTCTTGGACGAAGGAAGCCCTCCAGATCTGCAACAACCATTTACATTAACTTTTATTCATTCAACCCGTCGTCCTTCTCGTCCGATACAGAAGACGCTTTCCGCCAAAGCCTACTTTCTTGCGAAAGACATGTTGCTCTCACTCAAGCAAAGTTAAATCTTCCACTAAGACGACTCTATCAGGGCGCCTAGTTAATTTAATTCGACAATCTAGCTGTTAACGTTTCCGCATTACCGTCTGCTGTCAGTACACGGACATCAATGGTTACAGAATACGGCTACAGCCCGTGCTTCACCGGAACTACATCCTGAAACAAATTACATCACGTTTCAATTCTCTGGGGACCTGATAACCGTGGGAAGTTTTATGCCAGCTGGTACCGCAGATAACTGCCATTTGCAATTTTAATGGGAATCATACGAAGCCGCCGGTTTTTAAGCCATTCCAGTCACGTCATCAACTCCTACTTCTTTATCTCCTTAGAGAAAACTGTGGTTTTCTCAAGTTTAATTATTGTTATTAGCTCTGAACTATGTGAAATTGCCGACTATGAACACTCGTGTTTTTCTTATACTCGTTCATTTACAGACTGCTTAGGAGAGCGCCCTGTGGGCAACGTAAAAAAGTACTATCAATCTCATTTTTTTTCGCTGGTGATGACAAGGACTGGGACAGGGTTAAGGCGGGCACTGAATATCTGCAAAGCACGGGAAAGTAAACAGCCAAAATTGGTAGGTCGCCTGCGGTGTAACGGGCAGAGATCGGGTCACGGGGAAAGACTTGCTCCGTCGATCGGGTTCAGGTTGAGCGCACGCGAGGGGCCGGTACCGTGAAAGGCCATTATGCCAAGTTCCAAGAAGGAAGATTGGCAGTGTTCGGGTACGAAGTGTGCGGAGGGGACCAATCAGGAATATAATGGCGGTGAAAGTGTAGGGTAAACTACGCAATAAAAGTTGGCACGGAGGAAGACCTCGCCTGCAGACGCTTCTCCGGTAGCACCAGAAATAGCGTCCCCATACGTAACATGCATGCAGAACGAATTTCCTCCGTATTTTGCCGGGCGTTGGCGAAGCGCTCCCGTCAATCGGGCCCGCGCGCGGCCGACAGCCGGCCGTTTCGGTTGGATGACACAGTTCTGGCGAGTTGCCAGGGGACATGTCATACAAGGCGCCAACTTCGACCGCCGGTGGGCCATCAACGTCGGCGAGGGGCTGGGGGACGTGCGGTGTCGGCAGGCGATCGGTCGATTTACTGAACGATGCGTTTTATTAATGATCCTTTTGCCGTTCTCATTCCAGCCAACATTTTTCTCTCGTGCGGGAGCCGTGCCGGCTACAATATTGTATGCAGTTCGTTTCCATCCACGTTCCCTACTGTGGGAGTCACTCGCGATTTTTATTTCCAACTGAATAAATTCTTAGCGGGGGTGCGTGAATGAATGCATTCAGCTATGGCATGAATTGTGGCAGTGTCAGCTGGTTAACTGGGTAAAATAACGCTCTTTAACAAATTAATGTCGGTGGCACCCGATTTTTTATCAATTAATACGACATTCACCGACCAAAGAAAACTGGTAGTAACAAACGTCCACTAGACGTTTCGGTTTCGCCATGGAAGCCATGTTCACAAAGGGTGAAACAGTTTGTTTGTTTGAATGTTTGTTTGTTTGTTTGTTTGAATGTTTGGTTTTAAAGTTTTAGCATTTTCTTTGGTCGGTTCCTGTCGCTGTTTTATAGCAACGCTTCCATCCCGACCAGATGGGTTTCAATCGAATCCTCGACTTGATCATCCGAATTTGGGAACGAGCGTAACATTACATTGCATTATCTTGACACAAACTACGGATTAGTGCACAAGGAAGCGGCAAGGGGTAGCTAAGTTTTCTGTAGTTAGACAAGGTGACTAGACCTTCCGTGCGCCGCGAATTTGGGTCTTCGATGGACGTGACAGTTGATGGCTGCATTCACCACTTGTCATTGCATACGGCTTGCAAACGTGCTGGTCTAGAACGGTATTCCTTTCATAAACCCCAATTGCCAATAATATACTTCATAAACTAAGAAATGACCCCACAGCTCGTTCGCGGTTTCCGAGGCGGAGTTTTCGCTTCGCGCCTGATTTCCCAAAACGCGTTGGCGCATGTATAGGCCGCGCGACCGGTTGCGCTCGTTGGACCTGCCCCAGTAGGGCGACACTCGTCCGCCGAGCATGTGCTTGTGTGGTCGTCGGTGTAGCGTGACACGGGGCTCTGGCCGCTGGAAAGTTGACCGACGGGTCCGCAGCGATGGGTAGGTAGGTCGGTGGGCGATCGGCTCAATGAAAGCCCTAGTGAGGCAGTGCGCGTGCGCTGGCTGGTCACCTCCATTTCCTCCTCTCCGCCCCCCTCGCCGTTACACTACCATCCTGTTAGTGCGATGCGCCTGTTTTAATAATAAATAAATAGGGCAAGTAAATAAAGAAATAACTAATGTTTATTAAATTGTCCATGAACAGCAGAAGCCAACGTACTGGCCCAATTAAAACGACATAATAACAGTAATATTGATTGCTAGAATAATATTCACATAGACTGTATGACGAAGGTTTTTTTTCTTTTAATTGTTTATGATAGCATTTTAATCAAATAGTGCACTTAGTTGCAGTGCCTAAAAGAAGGAAGTATGCAGACTGTGTTCCTTTTTAAATGTTTACATCATGTGGCTGACACTGAAATTTTGACGTCAATACAATTACGGGTATCTTATAGGTCATTTCGAGAATTCATTGTGTTTGGAGTTAACAAAGTTTGCTCTGACGCGTTGCGACTACTGGGCAATTTCTGTAATAATGTGAGGTGTAATGTTGTTTATAATTTTAACAATAATACGCCAGCATACAAACGGACTATTCCAGTGTTGTAGTTTGTCACACTATAGAACGCACGTTTTCTGTATCTTTGAATTCCTTTTTTTGTTTTTTTTTCATTTAGAAACCTTCAGAAAGCGCAACACTGAAAAACCGCGAGATGAATAAAGGGAACACAGGACGAGCGCTACTCACAACTAAAGTTTAATCAGAGAAAACGAAGTACATATAGCCTCCCAGTCATCAGACCACGCATGCGTCTCATACAATCAGATGGGAACAACCCAAAAACCATAAGCAACAATAAAACCCAAAAAATAACAATAAACAATAAAAGGTTTCAAAATAAAATTTCACCAACTAGACCAACTCGCCATTCTGCTGCAGCATATTTCCTTTTTTTTTTCTCTGTTTTGTGCACCATCGTCTGAGGTCACGCGCTGTTGGTGGGCATTTGAAATAAAGATGAATGAATGAATGAGTGAATGAATGGTCTCTTCCGTTTGCCGCCAAGCATTCCTATCCTGCGTCATCGAAGCACGTCTAGTGCCTCCAATATTTTCGCTATCCTATCCCAGCTGCCCCATGCGTCTCCTCACGTCCCTCAAAAGCCACCCGGCTTCTCTGGTGGTTGGCCTGCTTCCCATAGACCTGCTTCACATGGCCCGCCCAAATGCGTTTCTGCAGCTGAAGCTGTGGGGTTAAGAGCTTGTCAGTCGCGAACATGTCGTCGTGCCGCGAGGAAACGCTGAAAAGCAGACGAAGCAGCCGCCCTCTTCTTCCCGTCGTGTCCGAAACAGCCCTTGCGATGCTCAGATACCAGTTAAGAACAGAAATATCTTATGCAGTGTATCATTCCATCAAAGCGACGGACTCGTGACGCAGCCTGCGCGGGCGTTTTGAAAGTAGATTGCGCTTATTGATCGACATCGTATGCTGTTCTCTATAGTTTTCTTGTCGTCGCTACAGTACTTTATTATTATATTAAGCCAGAACAATCGCGGAAACGACACGCGTCGTCACGTTTAAAATACTCGCAGTAGCGCACTCTTTGCGCCGCGCGGAGGAACAGCCGGCTGCGGCGATGAAGTGCAGGGGCAGCGTGCGTTGTCGTTCTTAAGTTGTGCCCTTCGTGCAACCAGCTGGTGTGATCCAATGGCTGCAGGGAGTTCTCGCATCACCAAACAAACGTGGAGCGCTTACATCTGCTGGGCTAATCGGATGGGCCGATAGGAATGCCTCTGAGCAAACGCCGACTCTGTCGCGTTAATTACCCCCATATCAGCGCTATCATTGCGGGTTAGCGTAGCGGGATCGTCGGGCCATGTTTGTTTCTCTTTCCATTAGCGCTAGAATGTGTCGTGCACAAATTTGCTCTGTGCGGGACACCCGTTGCCAACACAGAAGATGTCCCGTTCCCTCCGACGATATTGTTGTTTTTTTTGCCGAAGGAGCGCAACGTGTCTCTCAGCTCCACAAACATCACGCGCGGTAAAACGTGACATGGACAGCCTTACTGCGCGATTATAGTCCGGACATGGACAGGGCTACCGTGGCGCCCTTTTTATTTTTGTTGTGGGGACGAATAAAAGGCTGGCTGTGCAAAAATGTCGGCGCAGAATAATGATCTCCACATGGTACAAATTCATCCGTAGCATTCCCCTATGACGCGCCTCATAGCCTAGCTACAGCTTCGGTGCCTGAAACCCCAACTAATTTTTTGGCGTGTTTTAGACGGAAGACAGAGTGACGCAGACCGTATCACGACAGCTCCGGTTGTTGCAGAAAAGAAAAGTGAGGCCGTGCACGACCACGCGCTGGCGAGGTATTGAGCAAAAGCGCAAGGCACGCCGGAAATGTGTACGCGGCAGCACGCACACGCGTTCGAAATGAAGCTATAGACAAACTCTGGAACACGGGGATTCTTCCGTTGTGCTGCTGGAAAAGCAAGCAGCAGCTACGGCGACTGTCGGAATTGTTTCGCGTGCAGCAAGCTGAAAGAAGTATCAATCATAAAACCGCCCGCTTGGTTTCATTCTCTGTCGTTTGCGCGCTGCCTGTGAAGCGCAAAAGAGGCAGTTCCGACAGCAGTCATTCGGCAAGCAGTGCCTCTACATAGGGTGTCGAACAAAAACGCGTTTTCCAATTGGAGCCGCTCTTGCGTGAGTGCTGTTCCGTGTATTTATTTCGTTTGTTTGTTTTCCTTCGGAGGCACTTGCGTGCTCGCCCGTTTTCCTCGGTCTGAAATGACTTACTTAACAAAAACGGGACAAATGAAAAACATTGCACGGAAAACAATTTCGGAGTAGTTGAACGGTATTCTGCCATGATGCGGGGGGTGCATTTGGAGCGTTCGCAAAGCGAGAATTGCCTCCGTCAACGAGCTCTGGCGCGTTTTGATTTGCAGGTTCGCAGCCGAGAAGTAGGGAATAAAGAAGTGGACCCCGGTCTTATACTGCTGTTAGAGACGAGGGTGCGTATTTTTTTACTGGGGTGGGGGGGCGGTATAGGGACGGATTTAAGCAAAAAAGGAAAGATGGCGAGACGGAGCGCGCAGTCCGTTGCCGAGTGGCTTGTGCAGACAACAGGTGATCGCCGGCGATTTGCTCAGGACTGAGGTATTGCTATACACGGAGCCGGAGTGTTAGGCCGCGAAAGACGAGATCACACCAGAGGTCGATGAAAATCGCATCGCTGGTGGAGTAAGTGAAGCTTAGTTTACGGGCTCAATATATTGACGCAAAGAATGCGCCAGCAAGGCGTGTTTCCTCCGCGAAGCGCCCCTGTTTCCCCGAATGCATCACCACGGTGCCTGTGGCGTAAAGGACGAGTCTGCAGAATTTTCTTGGCAAGTAATCGAGAACACATGTAAAGTGTTGCTCCCGAGAAATGCGGCCCGAAAGCACATCGATCTGGTCAACGCCAGCCACGTGTTTTAGAGCTCCAGTCTCGTGCTGCCGCACTCCCATCGGGTGTTCGAGATTCAAGTAGTTCAGGTGAATCCAAATAACCGAGCAGAAGACCGATGTACTACCGAGGTACGCCACAAAGCGTGTTAGCCTTGCAAATCCCCAACACTGGCACGGGTGCAATACCACGCGGACATAAGGAGAAGACAAACAAGGGCGACAAGGCGCCCAACCAACTTGTATGTGGGCCACACCAACTGGCCCACATCAAGCTGTTGGTTTTCATGCAAAGCTGTTTTATCGCCATAAAAAAAAAATCAGACGACTCAAACGCAATGCCCACATTGGTCTTCAGCTCCATTGGTCTTCGCTGAATGCCGCCTATCATTGCGAGCATCCAGCCATACAGAACATGCCGCTTCAAACACGTCATCACCTTAGCAAGCATGTCCGTGGTAAGAGTATTTAGCGAGTATTCAGGTGACGACTGTTGGGTAAAGTCTTAATGTCGGCGACTCCCCGCGACAATGGGAGTCGCGCATGTGAATTGTAACATACCAGGTGTACAGCGGAACAACGACGGAAACTACCGCCATCATGATACCCCATGATACCCCCTACTGTAATGCCCTCTGGGCGAAATGTTAATAAATAAATAAATAAATAAATAAATAAATAAATAAATAAATAAATAAATAAATAAATAAATAAATAAATAAATAAATAAATAAATAAATAAATAAATAAATAAATGCTCCGTGCGGTAACCTGACGCTTGGCTCGGGGAAATGGCTCTTCTCTGCAGATTTAAGGGGAATCATTTCACTGTGTACCGGGATGTGAACGAAGGAATGAATGAGTAACCATTACTGAGTTGGGCGATGCCTTACTTGGGAAAAGGGAAGAAGGGGAGAGGAAGTGGCGATCAGTCAGTCACGAATATGGCTCGTCGAAGATTATGCGGGGTACCTGTGGAGGGGGAGTGTAAACTCCGTATCACAGCATCCTTGCCAGGCCACTCAACTGAAAAATAAAAAAAATCACTTAGGGCATGCAGAAAATTAGGGTCCTCGTAAGGGAACCCGCCGTGGTGGCTCAGTGCCCAAGGCGTTGTGCTGCTGATCCCAAGGACATGGTGGCTGCTTTTTAGACGGAGAGCACAAGCGAGAACGCCTGTGTGGGGAGATTTAGGCGCACGGTAAGTATCCCCAGGTGGTCGAAAATGATCCGCAGCCGTCCACTACGGCACGCCTCATAGCCCATGGCAGGTGAAGCTTCGGCGTGTTAACCCTTTCGGCCCTGGTGTCATTTGACGACACCACACGAAATATCTTCTAACGTGTTGAGAACAAAGCATAACGTGCTGGTTTTATGGGAAAGGGTTCTTCAAGGACGCCTCTTGGGATAGACATCACCATTGTTGCGGTTTCGCGGGGCTGGACGATATGAAAAAGAAGAAGCTGTAGTAGACATAGGATATGGCGATGGTGCGGGTAAGGTGACCGAAACCCTGGTTTGTCAAAATGTCCGTGAATAGTTAAATACTTTGTTTTTTCTGTAGTCTCAGGGTGTGGAAACTTCTAAGACAAAAGGAAAAAAAATCGTTTTTAACGGGACAAAATTTTTGATTGCCTAATGACCTAATTATTTGTCATGCCATTATTAAATACTTGCACTATAAAAGTACTTTATCATTTCTAAGTTTCTGGGGTTCAAAAGAGTACGAAAATATGCAGAAAAAATTTCAGGGAAGCTTGAACTCACGCGCAACACTTGAATGGTGAAGCTGTTGTAGGTGACTCATAATTGACGGACAGGCAGTTGAGTTTTATTATCACTGTGGTGTCGTCGTTGACGTCGGCGGCATGGCATTTCAATGAGCTTACGTTGATCAAGGCAGCCCGTTGTTTTGGTCAGGGTTTTCGTACACCACTCTGCGAGCGCGACTTATCGTCTCTGCACGCCGAGCCTCTCGAAGCGCGTCCTCTTCGTCAGCCGTGCGAGCTATGCGCGGCCGGGCCATGCGGAGTCAATCGATGATCACCTACAGCAGCTTCGACATTCAAGTCGCGGCTCTTGTACGGTGCAGAGCGCATGCGCACGACGACACGACGACGAACCAGCGAGGAGGGGCGTGCACTACGAGGTGTCTTTCTCTGTCCGAGCAAGTGCTGCCACGACACGGCGAACGCTGGAGTTTTTTGCGGCCAATGTTGGCCAATCTTCCGAAGTGGGAATGCTTGGCTTGACGAACGCGCGCTCGAGGTACTCGGCAAAGGCTGGAGTTTTGTTTTAAGTGCTAATGCACTTTATAAGCGACCCTGAATTCCGTTGACCGCCGTCCGTCCACATAGCAACTGCTGCGGGTGCGCGCGCTCCTCGTCTTCCTTAGAAACGGGGGGAGATGGCACATACCCACGTGGAGGATTGGCCAGGAATCTCCTCGTCTTCCTTGGCAACGGGGGGAGATGGGCGCGCGCTGCCTGGCCGCTGACATGGCACATACCCACGTGGGGGATTGGCCAGGAATCGGGCGTGAGAAGGGCTAATGCACCCGGTTAAAGGAGTACTGACACGAAATTTCAAAGCTGAGATCCGCTCTAGCAATCAAGTACAACGACAACACAAATAGGTGTCTGTGAATAAATGCATCTTTCTTTCTTTGTAGTTGTGTGCGTGTGTGTGATCTCTCTTTCGCGAACATTACCGAACCGCGCAAATTCAACTCGTGCATTCGCACTTTCACATTCTTCCCCTCGGGGAAATGCGGGGAAATTTTTGGCCAATATTGGCCTATCTGCGGAAGTGTGTATGCATAGCTTGATGAACGAGCGCTCGAGGCACGCGTGCTCGAGCGTTCAGAATTTTCTTTGTATTTTTAACGGCGGACGCCATGCACAAACGATTTGCTCAACAGCTTCGCTGTTAAAAAAATTTTCGCTTGAAATTAGGATTCCAGGGCTGAAAGGGCTAAACACCCGAAATCTGAATCAGGGGGGAGGGGGGGGGGGACATCACGAGACGAGTTAAGGAGCAGAGCACGGAGCAAAAAAACACGAGAAGATGCGAAAGCTGCACAGTGCCAGATTAGTGGACCATGACAAACGCTGGGCACGCCATGCATCCGGAAGTGCATTGTTCGTAAAAAAATGGCCTCATATGTGCTCAATTTCCTGCAAATGTCGTCAAAAGACGTCTTCTGCCGCCGCTACCACGTGAATGCTTTTCTTCTCTCCCCCGCCCACCTGTCATGCTTCTCCACCCCCGTTTCGTTCCTCCCATGACAAACAGGACGGAGGTTTGCTTTAGTCAATTCAATTTTAGTGCGTTACACTGCTCGCCGGCCACCTCTGGATCATTTCGTTACTTTTGGACTTATTCGAATGCCGCCAGGAGGGCTAGTGTCGCGCGCGAGACCTGTTTTGTATTTTTCAGTCAAAACATTTTTTTCAAGGGATATTTTCATTTTTTATCGCAAAAATTCAACAGCTGTGTATCTTTAATGAAAAAAACACTGCAAAAATCACTTATCTATTGACGTATCGCTTAATATATTCTTAATTATTTCTTTTTGCTCAACAATGGTGAGAAGTATGAACGTTACCACTACATTTAGTAGTTTGAAAATTTTTTGCCTATTAAACATCTCGTTCAAGAATTCTTTTAAATCTTGGCCTTGCGGCTGAATCGAGGGACAGACAGACAGACATACAGGGAGACGACATTTTGCCGTTAGAGCAGCCTAAGAAAGACTATCGTGCTTTAGAACAATGCACTCATGAACTCGCGTGCGCTGAAGACCATACCTCGGTGTGTGTACGTCCAGTGACACCGACTTTGTGCAAAACGCAAAAATGCCATGCTGTAGCTGTGAAGTCTATAAGAGGGCACCCGCATCAAGTATATCTCAATTCTCATCACTATTTAGTGGGATTCACCTACGCACGCACGCACGCACGCACATGTGAGCTGAATAGGTTCTTCGAACATATACACGTCGTATTTTATGCGTATTTTCTTCGGTGGCATTAAGATCCTACTGCGATATGTGGGCGTAACGAGTGTAGAGCAAGGCAGTACAACAGGCAGTCCAACCCGACGTGGCACCCAGTCGCTTTTTGTAGTACGCCCACGCCGAGCTGTGGCTGTGGTAGTTGGGTCCGCTATACCCGCGGAGCCATCGCGGCGGGTGTGCCCGCAAACTCAGCATAGGCGCACTGCTGGTTCCCATGGCGTCGCGGAACCCGGCAAGCACTGGCGTGTCAAAGCAGGGAAATGTATGCGCTCCACCATTACGACACGCTACGTGCGCGCACAACCGTTCGCGGATGCACTTCCTGGCGTGGACCCGTTCCTCATCGCCAACAGCGTGGTGCCGGAAACAAGCGGAGAAACAAACAAAAAATCAACCACGTCTTTGAGCCCACATTTACAGCCGGCAGCTTCCAGCTGAGTTCCGTCGGCTACCTTTTGGTCCGTAAACTAAGGAAGCGATTTTCGGGCATTGGACCGGCAAGACTCCTGACTGATGTCTCTGCGCAACCAAGGCAGTTTTAGGGTTGTTGACACTAACAGCCCATCTGAGCGGAGGCCTTCTAAAAGGCTGCACTCGCGCCACTCAATCCTGCCTCTCTGTTTAGGCTGGATCAACCACAAGGCATTTTTTGTTTTTGTGTTTGTTTTGTTGTTTATTGTTATTATTTATGAATTTTCTGTTTGTTATTAATATTGCGTAGAAATATTCGTTCTTTTTCATTTTTATAAGTGAGCTACCCCCCCCCCCTCCCGCGAAGCAGAATCCTGTGATTAGGGTACAACTCCTGTTTCTTCGCCACCTCCTTGCACCCATGTGTCACGCACCTGGTTTGCTTACGGTCCCGCCTCGAGTAAAATGTTCGTCGAACCTCGTCGGCGCTAACGTGCTACTGCGAAATACTAATACGGTCGGAGAAGTCCAACGTTAGCAACTGCGACGGTCGCTTCATTGTTCACAATGTGGGCACTAACCGCTATGAGTGCAACCAGAGTCCTTCAATGCCTTTCTAGTCATGAAACTTCGCCGTCACGACATGAGAGAGCTTCGTACGCTGCCGCGCCGCGGCGCTGGTGTTGATCGGAGGGCAACCGGGGGCGTGGTCAGAGCGCGTTTGGCAGGGAACGGACCAAGGAGTAAGATAAAACTGACGCTCGCCGTCATATCAGCAGTGCGCTTTCGCTTTACGTGTCGTGGGCCGCTCAAATGGACTTATCATTTTGTGAGTGGCGAAAAAATTTGGTGGGAACGGGCATGCGGCTACGGCGTTCCTGCCTGCCGGTCTGGCTACGGAGCAGCGGCGGCCGCCCGATGCCCTCCGATCTGCGGTGGCGCCCCTCGCGGTAGCCTTCGTCCCCGTACGAAACTTGGGTGGGAGTTTCATGACCAGAGAAGCATTGAAGGACTCTGGTGAAACTTAAGCGCAAACAGACACATGGACGAGAAAGGGAAACGACACCAGCGCTTACTATCATCTGAAAGATTTATTAACATCGAAAACATATATACCATGTCAAGACCCAACAATCAGACACGTGTGACTGTCGCGCATGCGTACGGCGGTACATGAGGACAACCGCCCCCTTTGCCTTCTTTTCTTTCTCTTTTCCTCATTCTCTACCCCCTCTCCTTAAGAAGTTGTACTTCTTTATCTAGAATACTTAGAAACGGGTGACTCATACAATCCGGATATCGAAGGCTTCAGCAATTTCCTTGGTAGCACGATCTCTGTGTTTTTGTGTGTCTGTGAAGCATGGGTTACAACCGCAGTCTGAACAGTGCAGCGCCAGGTGTGTGTAGGGCCTTCCTTTCAAGGAGGAATGGGGATCCCTCAAGCGTTCATTGAGACAGCGGCCGGTCTGGGGCGGTAATCTCGAGTTTTGTCCCTTTTGCGTCCCTTTCAGAAGTGTCCCTTTTGGCGAGCCCTGATTGGCTAAATGCAAACAACAGGGAGTGACGTAACGCAAGTGCGGCAAACCTACTGCCAAAGCCCACTGCTTCACCGGAAGTACGTCACGATGAAAGGGACGCAAAAGGGACGTTTTCAAAAGGGACAGTTACGAGAATACCGCCCCTGGCCAACGTACATCCGGCCACAGGACATAGGAATGCAGTACACAACATTGGTCATACACCGAACAAACTGGAGTCTGTGTTTAATCAAACAACCACGTGTAGATACACTGTCTCGGGAATCAAGCCTGTGGCTTACCATGCTGCATAATCTACCTAGCTTATTCCTGGCCGAGAAAACCACCTTAACCCCGAATCTGTCCGCCGCAGTATGACATGCAGTATGCAGCATGGTAAGCAACAGGCTTGATTCCCGAGACAGTGTATCCCCACGTGGTTGCTTGATTAAACACAGATTCCAGTTTGTTCGGTGTATGACCAATGTTGTGTACTGCATTCCTATGCCCTGTGGCCGGATGTGCGTTGGCCAGACCGGCCGCTGTCTCAATGTACGCTTGAGGGAGCACCATTCCCCCTTGAAAGGCAGGCCCTACACATACTTGGCACTGCACTGTTCAGACTGCGGTTGTAATCCATGCTTCACGGACACGCAAGTGCTTTTTAAACACAGAGATCGTGCTACCAGGGAAATCGCTGAAGCCTTCCATATCCAGATTAGGGCCTCTGATTGTATAAGTCACCCGTCACTAAGTATTCTAGATAAAGAAGTGCAACTTGTTAAGGAGAGGGGGTGGAGGATGAGGAAAAGAGAAAGAAGAGAAGGCAAAGGGGGCGGTTGTCCTCATGTACCGCCGTACGCATGCGCGATGGTCACACGTCTCGATTTTAATAAATCTTTCAGTTGATAGTAAGCGCTGGTGTCGTTTCCCTTTCTCGTTCCTCCGTCTGTTAGATGCAACGCACCTCCTTCACCCGCCTTGTCCGTCCGGCGTAGTCCGGCGGCGTCCGCATCCCTCCCCCATTCTCCTCGCCGCGCCAGCTGCGCGCTAGCGCCGCTCTCACCACAACGCCATCTGCGTGTTAGCGCTCGGCAGCGCTCGCTCCGTCGCCGTGCCAGCTGTGCGTGGGTGCGGGTTAACACATGCGCATGCGCTGCTCTGCGCTGCTATCTCTCCTTCCCCTCACCGCACATATAAATGCGGTAACTGCGCCGCCCCGCTCAGTCGTTCCGCCGGCGCTCCTCCGATGACATCCTCCGGTGACCGCCGATGATTTGAAATGGAGACTAACAGGCCTGATATCGGGATGGTCGGCGCAACCGTAAAATTTACATCACCTTCCGCGAGGGGAACTATGGGGTAGCTGCGACGCATCGGGGGTGAACATGCTGCGTAAATAGGACACACAACAACAGCAATCCACACGCTAACATAACCCCCGATGCGTCGCATCTACCCCATGGTTCCCCTCGCGGGAAGATGGTGCAAATTTTTGAGCTTAAGTTTCATTCATGGATGTTCACCAACTAGCTTGTTTCTCCATTTTGCTTCACTAACCGCTGATGATCGAGTTTTTATTTATGAATATTTGCTTTGCTTCAGTTCGCAACTTTCCCAATGTTTCCCCCGCCATAAGACGATATGACAGGCTGTTTGTATCTGTCATTTCTTTCAAGCCCTTGCACGCTCCTCCTTGGCCATGGCGTCTTCGTGCGAATGCGCGACTAAGGAAGAAGAGAAAGACCGGTTTTCCGCGATAAGAAAAACCCACCCTCTACCGCACCACGTGGGAATGCCAAAGCACAACGGCTGTCCCCAAAATCAGAAGCCCTAATGTGGTGCAATGGCAGGCACTGCCGGCCAGCGTCTGCGGTGAAGACCAGATCGGTCTGGTTCAGCGAGCACGGAATGCAGCAGAGGCCGTTGGAGCCCTGGACCAAGGGTACCACCCGTGCTGACCCTGTCGGGAACTGTCGCACGTAGCACTAGCCCCCCGGTGGAGGAGCGCCCAACCAGTAAATATATAAATAAACGTTTTCCCTCCTCTGCGATAAGTCAGTTAAACACCCCCTACGTGCCTCAAAAACAGACCTTTAGGTAGAAGGGTAGTCAACCGGACAAAGCCGCTATGGAGAGAAATATATATATATATATATATATATATATATATATATATATATATATATATATATATATATATATATAGAGAGAGAGAGAGAGAGAGAGAGAGAGAGAGCAAACGTTTAATAATACGACCCATGTCTGGGTCTGCGCTCTAGGAGGTTGAGATCAAACGACCTCCCCTCTAATGGTGAGCAGGTGCTGAAGGAGAGTTGTCCACGAAAAGGTCGTCTTGCCCACCGCTATGGAGGGGCCTTTGCTGTTCTGAAACACTATGGAGGAAGAAGAACGAAAAACTTCGCTTCTTGAAGGTGCAGCATGGCCTGTTTAACGGGGACACCAAGACAATATCCAACTGGTTCAGTTTGAAAAGTCTAGCCTTTGGTAGCTCACTCAGCCTAATTTCGGCCACGAAAGACGTGGTCGTAACCAAAAAAGGCAAAAAGTATTTAAAAATGCAAATTTCACGTGACAGCGACAGATTATGGGCAGGAATGACGTAATATTGGGCAACACTGAAAACATAGTTATCAGCACATTGAATGCACGTTAGCGTACAAGTTATACGATAAAACGGATCTAGAGACCCCACTGCAATCGCCCGGCCATGTTCCTTTGCGTGTGCTCAGGTCGGCGGCCGCCAATCGCGCAAACGAGATTCTGTGACGTCATCGAGAAATCACCAAAAGCCGATGGGGGAGTCACCACTGCCTAATATCCTTTGGTTAATATCTTTTTGAGTTGTTTGCAGTTTTATCATCATCATCATCACATCCTAGCTAGGCCCACTGCAGGGCAAAGGCGTCTCCTATTAATCTCCAATTATCGCGGTCCTGTGCTAACTACCACCAAGTTATAAACGCAAACTTCTTGATCTCATCTGCCCATCTAACTTTCTAACTTGCCTTGTAACTAACTAACTTGCTTTCTCTAGGGATCCACTCTGTTACCCTCAATGACCAACGGTTATCTTGCCTCCGCATTACATGCACAGCGCACACCCATTTTTTCTTCTTAATTTATACTAATATGTCCTTAACACGTGTTTGTTCCATGGCCCACTCCGCTCTCTTCTTGTTCTCTGAGAATGCCTGCCGAATGCACAATAACCTATTCTTATCCTTCTAATTAATATCCTTCTAATCGACGCAAAGCAGTCTCTTTAATGGAGCAAACTTGTAGTTTGTCTTTATGGCCCCTTTCAGTGTTTCGTGACTTCTTTGACTACGTTCACCGTGCGTGTCCTCTTGGCGTTTGCAGTGAACGTAATTGGAAAATCGCCATATTAGCTGGCCATGTTGGCCTCCTCTTCACATGCCACTCGCGTGCTGCATGCGGGACTTTCACTTGGTCCGCAATTACGAAGATCCGCCATCTGCGCAGTTTTTTTCTGCTTCTTCGTTTTGTCCTTTCTTTTTTGCGCTTTTTTTTTCGTGCAGTGCTGCTGGTCCGCAAAAAATTCGCCAATCTACCGTGCCCAGTTCAATGCTCGCGAGACCGAGGCGACGGCCCCACCGGCGACTCGGCGAATGATGGTCGACAGTGATTACGGAGTGTTTATTATGGCCGCCGCCTCGTTTGCGCACCCCTAATCGTCTTGTGTCCGGTTTCCTGCTGGTACCTCAAATTTCTGTTTTTCCGTGCGTATACAAGCGGAGAATTCCCGAGCTCACAGACATGGTTTGATCGCTGCAATTATTGCCTTACGCAAGGAGCAGCGTCGCAAAGGAACAACTCTTGAATGTTCATTTTGCTATGCCGCATACAATTGACCGGCGTTCACTCCACAAATCCGGATGTTCGTGACTTTCACGACGCCGTCGCATAGCTCGGTCAGCCTCGTTGTTCTCAGCAGGCGGGTAATACTGAACTCGAGAGGAATATTACCGTTAGGGGGCCAGAACTGCAGCGCCTCGAAAATTGATGGGGGCTGAAAATGCACCCGTTGCTTTTTGCGTTCGGAAACGTGGCCATAAAAGGGGAGTTCACACGGAACCTGGTATTGACCCGTACCCTGTATTCAGGGCGTCCCAGCTATCATGCACCAAGATTTAAAAAAAGAGCGATTGCATTACTCGAAGAAAAGCTAGTGCATAATGTTTGCACTACTGTGAAGAAGCGGGCAGCATTTTTTTCCTTAATATGACTCAACTTATTACTGAATAAATTTGAGGCGCTAAACAACGGGGACCAGAAGAAACACGTAGACACAGACAAGGCGCCACTTCCAACTAAACTTTAATAGTGAAAAACCCTGGAATAAATACACTGCTTTGACGTCATGCAAAAACGTCACACCAACAACGTGTGCCAACCTACACGTGTCCATCTAAAAACTGGAGTTCTTTGAATGATAATGTAACCGATGGTGTACTGATGCACTTATCTCCCGCCTTGTGAATGAAGTACGGCTCCACAATTTCTCTTTCTTGCCTATCTCTCACCCATTTTAAAAACGTGGCCTGTTTGAAGAGCGGAGTGCATTTAGTTCCCTGCTGAGTGCACCTTTTGCAGTGCTCAGCCATGTGGCCCCCTGCGTTGTTTTTTACAGCCCAATAATGCTCGCGCGCTCTGTCGTTGAAACATCTGCCTGTTTGGCCAATATAACTCTTATTACAACTCATGGGAATCTCGTATACAACTCCCATGGTGCATTCCTTGTATAATTCAGTATGTTCAACCAACTAGCCCTGATTAAGCTTTTGTTACTCAACTTATTAATTATAATTAATTATCTAACTCGAGAATTACTGTCCTAATCACTGAAGTGTCAATGAGGCACTTGTAGGTACCCACGGGGGGCATCTAACTGCGGTATTTTCATCGAAGAACTAATTGCGTACTCATTTATTCTGACTGATAAAGAAAACTCGCGAAATATGAAAAATACCACGTGACGGTGCTTCCGCGCGCATTATAAAGCAGCGTCCGCAAATAAGCTGATTGAAAGCAACTGCTTTGCCTGTCACCCGCCCAAAGAGACAGCCCATGACCTTGATAATGGCATGCCAGGTTGGAGCAGGAACAGCAAGATTCGCGGGGCGCGTGTGTAGATAAGGCACAAAATCGGTCGAGATTTCTTCTTCTTTTCTTTTGTTTATTTCATTCTTGCTAACTCAGAGGCAGCCTATTTGAGGGCATTGCTTTACGATGCGCGCGGAGGCGCCGTCAAGTGGTATTTTTTATATTTCGCGGGTTTTCTGTATCAGTCAGAATAAATGTTTATGCAATTAGTTCTTCGCTGAAAATACCGCAGTTAGATGCCCCTCGTGGGTGCCTACAAGTGCCTCATTGACACTTTAGTGATTAGGACAGTACTTCTCGAGTTAGATAATTAGTTACAATTACTTAGTTAAGTCTCATTAACGAAAAAATGTTGCCCGATTCTCCACAGTACTGCAAATATTGTTCACTAGGTTTTCTTCGAGTTACGCCATTACACTTTTTTAAAATCTTGGTGCATGATAGCTGGGACACCCTGTATATCTTCGAATGTAAGGTCATATAAAGAACCGCGGCCTTTTTGGGCACTGATCCTGCTAATGTGCCCGTAGCATTTAAAGCGTTTAAAGCTTCCCAACGAAATCGTCACCGTCTACAGTACATTGGTATAGTGACACCGCAAAGTACACTTGTGCGCCGGTGTAAAAAAAAAAAAAAAAAACTCCCCTTGGTCTGCTTCACCGCAGTGCACCTATTTGACGAATTGGCAAGCCCAACGAAGAACAGCTCACGAATAATGAGGCTGGGCATACCAGCAGGCTAAAAAAAGGAATCCGTGAAGCGAAATTACGCAACGCACAACTTCACGTCTCCTGAATTGCGCAGTGTCGTGGCATAGAAAGACATTTCGTGTCAACTCGTTTACTGGACAATGGCTTCTTATTGCACCTGTCGAGTGCACCGTGTGAAAGTGTCTTGTTGTGTGTCATGGCATTACAGTCGTATGTGTACGACATTAGGTTTTCCTTGAAGGCAACCGTAGTACCGAAAAAGACACGAATGATGCGTTACCGCGAATTACGTCCTTTAGCGAAAGAAAACTTGCGAGCTCCCAACGCACAATTTCCTGATGTTGTGTAGGCATTCGATGATGGTTGGATGCTAATGGCACCAGGCCAACTAGGGCAAAGAGCGCCAAATCAGTGGCTATGTATAAGGGATGAAGACGAAAACTCTAAAATCACTCAACAAAAACATAAGAAAATCAGACAAAGACAATGAGAATTGCTGCTGTAGAAGGCCGGGTTGTGATTGTGCGTGGTATATGAAGCTATGTCTAAAACAACTCGCGTGACAGGAAAATTTGATTTCGCTGAGACACTTATTAGTGCGTTGTGTAGGAATCATGGGATTATCCGCCAAAAAAAAATTACTGTGTAGTGGAATGTGCTGTCTGTATAGTTGAGGGAAGTGTTTGCGTCTTGTTGTGTGGAGTGATTTGCATGTATTGACAATGTCAATTACGGATAGGATCTCCCCACTCCTGCTACACAAGGGTCTTGGAGATCCAGTAAACAGATGGGAGTGTGTGTCGTGTGTGTGACCTATCCTCAATCTAGTCTCTTTAGTAGTAGTCTCTAGTAGTCTCTTATCAGGACGTAAAAGCTCCGGGAGTGTTATTGCATACCTCTTTAAGATCCTCGGAATTTCTACAATGCGTTACACACCGAGTCCCTTTAATGTCGCCTTCACTACTATACACAAATGCATCGCTGGGGGGATGTTTTTCAGGGCAATGTAAATTTTCTTGCGTGAAAGTACGAAGACCCCTTTTTTAAATACCTCCATGAGACCCCATATGGCCTTACGCAACGCTATACATGGAGCCCCGTTAAAGTAGGCTTCAGTAGTACTCACAACCGATTTGTAGGGAAGACTGTTTACATGAGGGCAATATTGGTAGTCTGAAATGAAAGAGTGAAGGCCAGGTAGTTATCAATAAATCATTTTCTTTTGCAACTGAACTGTGACACCGAATCTTGCCTGACGGACAGTTTTCGCGTCGGTTGCCTAACAATGCTTGCGCGCACACACAAAAATGATCACCAGTGACATCACCAGGCAGGAGTTACTCAGGCTATTTATAGTGTCGCTGGTATGCTTAGGTGCTTAATGTAGTGTTGCCTATGTGGCCAAGAACGCTGCCTACCAATTGAGATATAATTTTTTTCATCTTTATGGCCGTCGTATGAAGCACGCTGGCCCTAACTAGCATTTCCTTTGGACACAGTAATCTTTCCTCGCCCTCCTCCTCTCGGATCTGTTTCAGCGACACCCGATAACAGACCAACGTTATTTTTAGTTACTTGACTATTGTTCGTACTTGTATAGCTACCGTGGCGTGATCAAAACTAGCAGGCTGTGCCGCACTGAAATCCGTTTTAGCGCTATGAAATACAGACAGCCGCTGCTTGAAGTTCCTGGGGGTGTATGCGCCCACGTTTACCAGGCGCTCAGTCGTGATAGTCGTGCTTCGCTGCTGCTCTCTAGTGCGGCCTGACGGGCGGCCGTTTGGTTACGTTCTTTGGGCGGCATTCGAAGCCTCTGTTCTTTCTCGCCGGTGATTTGAAGATAATCGCCCATACCAATCTTCGCCGAAGCTGGTACATGCAGTTTCTGGAGCGCGACGCACTTGCGAACGTTTTAAAAAAAAAAAACGGTGCCTCATTGATGCTCCTTCACCGGCCTTCTTTTCAACACTTCTGACTGCCTTGAAAACGAGCTCAGACGCGCGCGCAACCCGCCGTGCTCATCCATATTACCATGTCCCTTCCTAAATCACAGGCGACCACCGCCGCCGTCCAGGTTACGAAACGGTTCCAGGCCGACCATGGCTTGCTCTATTTTTATCTCGGCACAGCAAGATGTACATCTCTATTGCCGCATTGTTCTGGGCGATGAGGCCGCGGGTTTTCCCGCGTCGTTATCTCCGCTTATGCGTAGCGTCGGCTGTATTTTTGTTTTGCGCCGCGCTCATTGTACATGCTCCCGCTGCAACAGCACGAATACAGCCAGAGATTGCTATCTATCGGTGCGAGCATAAGTTCGTATAGAGACCAGTCCTGTTTATATTGCTTTCCGGATTCGAACTAGGAACTAGGAACCCCCAGGAACTAGGGGCACAAGTTCGCCTGGTAAGAATACTCACAACGAGAGAGAGAGAGAGAGAGAGAGAGAGAGAGAGAGAGAGAGAGAGAGAGAGAGAGAGAGAGAGAGAGAGAGAGAGAGAGAGAGAGAGAGAGAGAGAGAGAGAGAGAGAGAGAGAGAGATTTAATAACATATGGACGTATCGGCTAAGGGAAAACCGGAATTGCAAAACTTTAGACAGTATCACACGTCCACAAAAGACAAAATGAGGCTGATGTTCAGATAGACGTACAGAGCCCAGATACCGTACTAGAGAGGTCAGCATGCCTAAATAACGCGTGACTGCTCACAATTGTTTTTTGTTCCCGAAAAAACAATTCTACTCTCCCGAACACCGGTATGATAACTGTGGCGGGGGCAGCATTTGTACATGTTATTATAAACAGGATAGCAAAAATATGAATGATATCCCACATATGAACTTTTGTTTGCACTATATTTGTGATTATTTGCTCCAAAAACTACGTCTACGTCTATCCTCAGTTGCCCATGTAAATTTTACACCAAAGGAAGGTGTTATGGCGACAAAATGATGCTGTAGCCCGAACCACCATTGTTTTGACAACAAAAAAAAGCCTAATTGTTACCCTAAATAAAAAAAATGGCCGCGTATCTGCTCACTTCACTGCATATGTCAAAAGACAATATAGTCTTCTAAATGAAGAAAACGTGATGCAAAGAACATGTTTATAAGACGTTTATTTATACATTTATAAGTATGTACCAACTAGCTTTTTGTATACTCTTCTACCGTCCCTGCCACGTAGGTGGCTCTCATATATACCCCGCCAACCCCTCACGCTCTTCCTCTCCTGACTCCCTCTCACGATAAACACAATGGAGTTTTGTTGAAGTCAATTCAGATTTACGGCTTTCCACTGCCTGCGCGTCAGCAATTGAAACTTTTCGTCACTTGAAATGTCGCCACAAGGATTGGCCTCGCGGGTGAGCTCCTTTTGTATTTTGAGGTCAAAATATCATTTGAACGCGTGTTTTTTCATATCGCAACAATCACCCACGCATCTTTTTTTAAAATTTAAAACAACACCGCTAATACCTGTTACACTATAAGAAATCGCCGTAGGTGTGCTTCACCCCAACGCTCCAGAATGACCAATCAGCGTGAGGAAATGTGCAAATTTGGCAGATAGGGAGGCCAATTCATGCGACTAGAGGGAAAAATGGAGTCTGCGCAGGGGCAACAGCGCACGTGGACAGCTTGCGTTGTTGTCCAAGCCCGATTTCATTTTTCCCTCTAATCGCATGAATTGGCCTCCCTATCTGCCAAATTTGCACATTTCCTCACGCTGATTGGTCATTCTGGAGCGTTGGGGTGAAGTACACCTACGGCGATTTCTTATAGTGTATCTGTAGATGTTTTGCCTCAAATATGCCTAATGTTTTCTTTTTCGTTTCCTCGATAGTGTTAACAAGCGCGAAGTATCTTTCCAGATTTGTAGTTGTTTGGAAAGGTTTTTGCCAACAGAAATTTCCAGTTTCACAATTCTTTTAACTTTGGGGCAGATGGCTGAATCGACAGACAGAGAGACCAAACTTTTCGTGTTTTTATATAAATAGGCCAGGAAGGACTACCGTCTTTAAAAATGGCCGCTTCCCCCCATGCAAATGTCGAAAAACGATAGACGTCTGCGTCCCATTCACCGCTGTTCGTTCCCACCCTTCACGTTGCTCCCGAGACATTTTTTTAGGGGCGAAGCTCCTTAAGGCGTGGGTCTGTCCATCCTCGACGTATGTATGTAGCCACCTCTAGTTTAGTTCTTGGATTGTTTACTAGATGGCGTGGCTACCTCTAGTTTAGTTCTTGGATTGTTTACTAGACGGCGGTACTTGTGTATGATGAAAAGATGCGCTTGGATTGTTTACTAGATGGCGTGGCTACCTCTAGTTTAGTTCTTGGATTGTTTACTAGATGGCGGGGAGCGTTGTAATAAAATCCGTTCGCTGTTGGCGCGCGCTCGGAGTCGCCCGATGGATAAGGCTGCAGATGTGCGAGCCCGCGAGGCAGAAGCGCTCCGTAAAGCTGTGCGACGCCGCCGCCAAGATCCTGCCGTACGATAGCGGGAGGCCGAAGCGTGTCGTCTGGCTGCGCGACGACGCCGCCAAGGTCCCAGCGTTCGAGAACGAGAGGCCCAAGCGTCACGGCAACGGCGCGAGGACCCTGCCGTACGCGAAGCGGCACGGCTGCGGCGCGAAGAGGATCTCCAAAACGTCAGAGAACGGGAAGCGGCGAGAAAGCGCGCGTATCGGCAGGCAGACCCCGATGCAGTGAGAGCTCGTGAGGCGTCTGCAAAACGCATCAGGCGAGCTCAGCCCCAAGGTGCCGACGCGCGGTTTAAGCGAGACTTTCTAGACGTTACGTTCGGACACAGATGTAGTGGGCGAACTTTCACTGAAGAGTCACGGTTTTACCGATGATTTCCCCTCAGGAGCTTCGGCCACTCATCATCATTCACCCCGTGGATATGCTGTGAATTTTTTCTGTTCCGGAAAACTTCAAACACAACATTCGGAGAGCACACCTGTGGGGCCCCGTGTAGCACGGCGTTGAGGCCACGCTGTTGTTCCGACGTCTCGCGCCCACCTTGCAACACGCGTGAAACCAGCTACACATTTAATGGCTAAATAGCAAAGCTTAGATACTGGAACAGCGTTTCACTAAATTGGAGTGGCAAAAAAAAAGCATCCGTTACGGACCATAGAGTGCCTTTTCCCGCACCTGGCTAAGCTTCCTTGTTGTGCTTTGTAATGCGAATACTTTCAAATCAGCCGTCCAGTAAAGTGCAGTAAACGAACTCATCGTATGTGTATTGCGGATGGAAGGTGCAGCTGACCGCTGAGGTTACGTCTACCTTTACCGCAAGCAAGCTACTGCAAGCTTCCGAACGGCCAAAGGCCTGCACTTGAAACCTTGAACCGATAAAGTACATGTAATCATTAAGTATATAGAGTACTGTATAACCGATAAAGCACTACTTCCTCCCCCTTGGGCCCGTGTCAAGTTTGCGCTTCTGAAGATCTTCAGACTAGCCCATTTTTGGATTCTTCTACAGTATAGTAAACATAGCAATACCATACAGGTCAAAGTTACTGGAACACCCACATTACGGTTTAGCTGGTTTTACGCGAAGACAAACATAGAGGTGAAAACAATAGCTCAATCAGGACCTTTCATACTCCTCGGTGCCTTGGCGTCTTCTACGCCCTATGGCATTTATGTTCTTTTGGCATTATGCAACCTTCGTCTCGAGCGATTTGGTATGACATGGAGGGTAATCGAGCTGAGGACAAGAGGCATTAAGAACGCCTCGTTCTTGATGTATTTTTTATTGTCAGATGCATTAACATTTCGGACTATATAAGCTGGACGTTAGCATCTGACCGGCCTGGAGCAGCGAACGGCGGTCTTCGATGTTTTATAAAAATGCAGATGTGAATGCCCTGAGGCAATCAGATGAATGAATAACTTCGTGCTTGGATGGCCACCGCTCTTCGCAGCGCACGGGGCGTATAGTTTATCGCAATTATTATCTGTTAGTTCGCCGAAGCATTAAGTGCTCGAAATGGACGGAGCAAGCCGTCCCGAACTGTTGGAAGGCCCGTGATGGCGGCACTATCACGTTTAGTATTTTAGCTGGCTGTGTCAGCATTTTTTTTTGACGCTGTCACATAAACTCTTAGCGAAAACAAAATCAGGCGTGTCAAAACAAACCCGCCTTCTCAAATAAGGGTATTTATTTGTTTAGCCAAGGTTCGCACACTGGATTGTAGTTGTAAAATGTAGCCATGGTAACCTGTAAGTTACTTTTACCGAAGCATCAGGTCGTTTTTCCATCCGTCACTGTAGACTTTTGAGTTTCACAAAGCTTGTGTAATTTTATCTGAATGGTACAGCGTGCCCAGCCACCGGAACAAATTGCACCAGCCCCCATGGTTGCGACACACTCATTCTCCATAACAGGCAGTCATGGTTGTGCTCTTATAAGGGGGTGTTGTCAACCCGGCAAATGTCGCATAATGGAGGATTACCGCGGGAGCGACCACGTCCTGCGAGCTGTGGCCAAGCGGCTTCTGCCTCCGTCGACGGAAACGCGCTTGCGCGCCAATTGACGACCGTTCCCGCCATATTGTCGTCGCGAAAGAAACGGTCACATCTTTCACCGAGGACGGTCCGAGGGCGCGACCGCGCGTGTGTGTGCTCGCACGCGACCGAGGCGCGCACACAATGCGGGCCCCCTTGCGCGCCCCGCTGACCCTGACGCTGCTCCCGCGGGGCAGGTTGTCTGACTTACGTGAGTGGGCGGGCGCCCGCAGCGCCCGAGTGCTACTGCCGCGGCCCCGTCTGGCCGCCACGCCGCTTCCTCGTCACGTATCGCTGGCCCGCAGACCAGAATTTGAGCAGGCCGGCGTTTGTAAAGAGCGCGCAAGGTGCGAGGTTAGTGGCGAGAAAGGAACACGTGCAGCGGCGCTACGGAAGAGGGCGGTAACCGACATTGTTATCGCGACAGCCGGTTGGCCGGTTAACCGAATCAGCGAGGAACACCGGCGCAGGGTCACGTAGCCTGCGGCTACCCATGGCCGCGTCGCGGCTGCCATTCCCCGGCCAACGTCCCGTGCTTCTGGTGAGATGAAATAATAATAAAGAGAGAGAAAAAAAATGTGGTTGATCCTGCTTTCATAGAAATCGGTAAAACACGAAAGTGAAATGTCCCTTCACAGAAGCATTTGAATGTTTTTTGTGCATCGATATGAACTTGCACATCGCCACTTATATTTCGTCGGTATGGCACAGTTAGACGCATCAACATCAGACACTGGATTACACGCGCCGTAGCATTGCGTGAATCCGATTGAAACTCCAGGCGCTCACAAACCGTGCGAACGAAACCGAGCGAGCGGGTTGTCAGCGAATCGTTTGGTGCAGTCACAGTACGCTACAGCGAAAGGAGCATGATTTGCCGGTCGGAAGCAGTCTTGTGGGTGTGCTTGGCGAGCGACGTCCTGCTGGCGGGTGGCTTAGGCAAAGGTGCGACAACATCGGTTCTGCTCCGTGGTGTGTACGCCAGACGCTTGCATTGCGACGAGCTCAGCTTGTGGGTCGCGGCGGCGGCGTTCCCGAAGCCGAGTGGTGTTACACATAGGCGGCAGAGAGATAAACACAGCAGCTTCCGCTGCTACACGATGCCCTATCAAGGCGCCAACCATCGGCGTTCATTATCGTCATGACGCACTTCATCGCTTCACCTCCCCTGGACGGCAGCACCATCCGACTGGACAAGTTAGAGGGAAGGACATATATAAGGCGCGCTCGTATGGCTACCCGGGCATGACTTCATGGCTCGGTCGGTAGAGCGAATCACACCTCCCGTTGCGGCCATGATCGTGGGCTCAAAGCCTAGCGCCATCGCGCCAATGGAACTTTTTCTGGTTATGTCATTTCCGTGACGAATATGACGTCGGTGAGGTTTGTGTACCCCGGATTAAAACACTTTCGTGTTAAAAAATTGGCGCAGCTCGCACTAGTGGTGCAAGGCTGGAGAAACAGCAGAGCTGGCGGCCCCTCTCCCTCCATCGGAGTCCCGGCTGTTGCGCATACTTCACATTTATTTCCAAACTTGCCGCTGTAAGTTCCCCATGACTGGTAGGCCCGCAGGCTTTCACATCTCTCCCAAAGTGGACCGCGCAAGCACGCGCTAGAGCCCGCGGCCAGTCCAAAGCCAACGGCCGCGCTACGAACGCCAAGGAAATGCTGTGCGTCCGGAATGCGGGGATAGCTCAATCGCATAGACGCTGGTTTCCTACCACGAGGGAGCGACGTTTGATTCCGACCACGGGAATAATTTTCTTTTCGAATTGGCTGCACATGTAATTGTTCCCCACCCTTTATAACCCCATACACCTTGGGCCTTTGGGGTGGCCCAGTGGTGGTTATGCCGGTTTCGCACCGTAGAGGTCCCGGGTTAGATTCCCGAAACCTCCCTAACCGCATGTTCTTCCCGAAGCTTTGTTGATTTTTTGGTGCGACGTGCGGATAAAGCTCGGCCTAATAGCTCGGCCGGAAAAAAACAATCTCGTGGGTACCTCTTAGAAACACGACTGAAATTTGCTGACCATATGTTTTAGCGCTCATGAATGACAGTTTTTCATTGTCAAAGGCCGATAACTTATTCATAATTAAACCGGTGTAATGTTAGTCGCGCTAAGACGTTTATTGAAAAGGAAAGTCCGAGGCCGAATCCATACCGAGAAACAGGACAAATAGTAATGAAGGCCTCTAAATATTTGAAGGGATGAAATCAGAAAATTCTTAGGTGAAGTCGGACTACACAGGAACTACATCGCACCGAAGTCGGGCTACATCACAACACAGGAACGGCTTGAAGAACATGGGGAAGGCCTTTGTCCTCGAGTGGGCGCAAGTAACCTCATGGTTGTCGTGGTGGTGGTAGTGGTGATGATGATGATGATGATAATAACGACGATAGTGAGGCCGAAGTGCGGAAAGGGAATTAGGGAACGGGTTTGGGATCGTCAGTCTAACCGGGAGGTCTTCCTGCAGCTGCTTGCCGAGAATTAGTCAGCGGAGTGTGTCAGGGTGTCGATTCGGGCTACACGACGGGTGCCACGCCACTTTTTCGCTTAGCGAATTCAGTTTATTTATTTATTTATTCATTCGAATACTTTCCATGCCCGAAGGCTTTACAGAAGGTAAGCGAAATGTTACAATTGTTGCAAAATGGAGAGTTTGAAGTTTGTAGGGTCGGTGAGGGATGCGGTGGCAGCGGAAAGGCAGTTCCAGTCTTTGCTTGTTCTGGGAATGAAGGAATCACTGTAGTGGTTTGTGCGGCAAAATGGCACACCTACTTTAAAACAATGATAGAAACGAGGTGAACATGAAACGATTTTGTTTCATGCTAACTCATTGTATCAAACTTATGATCGCTCATTTATTCACTTTCATATAATTTTATTCTTCACAATTCGTTTCTTTGTATTTTGTTTTAATTCGCTTGGTTTCATCTTGGTACACCGAGATATGTGTCAAATAAATTTACCCTAATTCCCTCAGGCATGCACTTTATTTAATTTTATTCCTTTTTAACTCACATTGATTCCTCTTATCTTCTTTGTCTTACGAATTTCCCGATTGTTCCTGCTATTTTGCTTCCATCCCCCGTAATTCACAATTATTACGCCTGATTCGCTTTTTCAGACTCCTTAACTCGGAGTGATCATTCATTCATGTCCAAACTTGCTCTGCTTGGCTCTAACAGCGTTTACTTCTGTGGAGGCGTCCAGGGGCGGTATTCTCAAGTTTTGTCCTTTTGCGTCCCTTTCAAAAGTGTCCCTTTTGGCGAGTCCTGATTAGCTAAAAGTAAACAACCGGAAGTGACGTAACGCAAGCGCAACAAACCTACGGCCAACGCCCACTGCCTAACCGGAAGTATGTCACGATGAAAGGGGCTCAAAAGGGACGTTTTCAAAAGGGACAGTTACGAGAATACCGCCCCAGGGCTTTTTATACGATGCCGGTTGACTTCTAGTTGTCGCTTAAGAACTGTGAAGATTGACCGAATGATAAGAGATGTGAACTTTCCCTTTATCTTATACTTATCCCAATCACATTGATCAATTTTATCATATATAAATTTATCAAGGTAACATTCTTGTCCTCCAGCAGCTCTTTTCCCTGTATGCGAAAAAACACCAATATCATATTGCACAACGATCAGGGGCCGAATTCTCTAAAACGATGGGGCGTCGCTTTGAAATGACGGGGCAGCGCCATGCAAATGCCTGTGTTCTGGGGTTGGGGCCGTCGCTTCGAGGAAGGTGTGCACACAGTGTGAGCCACAGGAAAGCACTGTGGCAAGGGCGCGAAGCGACACCCACCTGCCCCCATCGTTTCACTTGTCGCTTCGCGCCCCTGCCACAGTGCTTTCCTGCAGCTCACACTGTGTGCACACCTTCGTCGAAGTGACGGCCCCAACCCCAGAACACATGCATTTGCATGGCGCTACCCCGTCGTTTTTAAGCGACGCCCGTTTTTTAGAAAATTCGTCCCCTGCTCTCTCCGTTCAGGGCTCTCATTGACCTCAAAGCAGGGCCACTTTAACCTAAAGCTGGTCTATGAAATCCAACTGCCGCCACCGTCGAGCGACTAGCAAAAGCGGCGCACAAATTTACAGTGCGCTACGCGCGACGACACTTAGCAAGTTGACAAGACGATGACGCTGCAGTTTCTTCCGAGCGAAGGCGCACGAGAGGTACGACGACGTGGCAGCGGCGCGCGCTGAGCAACGCCCGCTCGACGTGCACCTCACGAGTGGTGCCGCCAACAGCGCTCCTGGCGGCCCAGGCATCCTGTTTAATAGCAGCGGCCGAAAACACCGACAAATACAACTTGTTCATGTCAGGGGGGCCGCGCACGTGCAGACACAAGTTGTCTCGAAACCGGTGTCGTATGGTTTTCACCGACAGGCGTCGTTCGTGCAGCCCGCAGAACGCCGATAGAGTGTTACAGACAAGACTGTTGCGGTATGTACATGCAATAATAAGAAAAGTATTGTTCGGTGTTTGCAAAAGCTACGTGAACTGGCCTTTTGATATCCATGGTCCTCCAATGGCGGGATTATCGTCCTTGTACAGGGGCGGTATTCTCGTAACTGTCCCTTTTGAAAACGTCCCTTTTGCTTCCCTTTCATCGTGACGTAACTTCCGGTTAAAGGGGTCCTGAAATACCTTCCGCCGATGCATGGATGTACATCTACCCAAATAAAGCAATGTATATGCAATCTCCTCCCGCAAGAATTTTGTTAAAGCGATGAGTATTAGCTGAGAAATCGTAAATCAAAAACCGCGCATTATCGTCGCTTCGCGTTTCCTCCTCCTTTCGACTTACTCTCCGCTGTTGACGGCGCGCAAGCCTTGCCTCCCATGATGCTGCGCTCCGCAGCGGTGACGTACTTCCGCTATTGTGCTGATCAGACTGTCGTCTGCTACGGGCAAGCTTTGTTGAATCCATGAATCCCGCACTCCACCGCTCAAGGCTGGAAAAGCGAACGAAAAATCTGGCCGCATGTATGCGGCGGCCTCGCCTTGCCCTTTCGCGGTGTTACGTGTACGTTGCTGGCGGCACATGACTTTTTATCGGCGGCGAACTCGCAGCCGCACGGGGAGGGTCGTGCGCTCTAAAGTCCCTCGATCGGCGTTTATCGAGGGACTTTAGTGCGCTCGTTCCCTTGATGCACCGCGCACTGTTTATCCAAAAAGCACCGTATCAGATGTGGCCCCGCTGGTGCCGGGTCTTATTTTGCGGCGGTGGTAATTCCTGCCGGCGGCATGTGAAAAAGTCGTAATAAACGGATACAGAACCCGTACACAAAACGCTTCAATCATGTGACCAGTTCAGCTTGGGGCGACGCGGGTTGGAGAGCGGCAACGTTGGCAAAACATTCTACGCCGCGGCTCTGAGCTTTCTAGCGCTGGAGCGAGCGCCATTTCTTTGACAATCTCAAACATCGGTTGCCTTGGCAACAAGGCACAAACCGCTTAGAAGTCAGTTACGGTTCCGTGATCCCGGTTCAGCTCGGGGCCCCACCTCGCGACATGTGGGCACTGCAGGCGTATCATTCATTCCCACTGGGAAGTGCGAGATGCGTTTGGCATTACAGGAGGCGATGGTGTGTGTGTTGTGGACGCCTTTGTTTCGCGATGAAATGCGCCGCTGTGCTTGTGCGGGTGGATAGTGCTTCCCATGGTCTGGATTATTTTTCTCGAGCGACGTACGACTCAACCTCGCATGGGGTATGTGCAGTGTGCGTGGCTAAAAGCCATCGGCTTGTGCGCCAGAGTTAAGTGACTTGCTGTTCGTCCCCGCAAAGCGCGCGCGAGGTGAGTACCGAATTTACGACAGGCAGGAGGCAACCCATCCTCTGTCAATCGTGGTTTAGACTTTCAACGCATGTTGTGACGTTGTGTTCGTTAGAAACGCAGCTCTGGATTGTTTTGAAGTTGAATAAAATGTATGCGTCAAACCCGGGTATTCGGCTCAGGGCGTTCTCTGCGATTGCACGAAAGAAGTGCCACGGGGCTTCAACGTTTTCTTTATGGAACGTACTCAGGTAACAGATTATCAATGTCGTGTTATGGCTGTGTTGCATTCAATACAAACGGTTAAGCGTTTTTTTTACACTTGTTTCGTTTGTCGTAAAATGCCCAAGCACTCCGGCACTCCGCTGGCAGATAAGCCGGTGAGCCGACGCTGAGCAGACTCATCTCTTTGCCGGAAGTGCGTGAAAAAGCCGCCCAATAGCAGGGTGTCTAGCTCATGACGAACATCTGGGAATCGATGATGTAGACATGTGAAGATGGCGGCGTCCAAAAACACGAAGGAAAGGGTGAGAAAAAAACGACAAACTTTGCAACAAAAGTGTGAGCTTTCCGCTGCGCGTAAAAGAGTAATACTTGGCACAGAGGACGTTGACGACCCAATCTAACGGTTGCGCTAGTTCATTTAGTGTGCTCAAAATGCCTTTCAGGGCCCCTTTAAGAGGTGGACGTTGGCAGCATAGAGGAAGGTTGGCAGTAGGTTTGCCGCGCTTGCGTTACGTCACTTCCGGTTGTTGGCTTTTAGCCAATCAGGACTCGCCAAAAGGGACACTTTTGAAAGGGACGCAAATGGGACAAAACTCGAGAATACCGCTCCAGGTCTTTTACTCACGTCCGAGAATATGCGTTAAAAATCCAGCCTTCGTTCTTCATTGTTACTAACGAGCGGGAGACAGGCCATTGCGATTCTCGAGGAACTCACCCAGGCAAAGGGAAAACCACGGCACTCCTTCGTGAAAGTGTAACAGCACGCCCCGAGAGGTTGCCGGGACGTGCCATACCCTGCTCCCCATTCATCCTCCCGCTGCGTCTTCCGCTCCACAACAAAGTGAGGTGCCGGTAGAGGTCTTCCACCGCAGCTTCTTGTGGGCCCCAGTGCGGGGCATTGATGGCGCTCATCGTTCCGCTCCTAGCGTTAGACAGCCAGGCCCCCGGACAGGTGGAAGCAGGACGTGTAAGAGGGGACGTTAGCGAATCATCGAGTGCGTATTCCAAAGGTTAGGGGTAGGAATTCCACGCTTTACAAACTTAACATCTTCACGCGAAAAAAAAAAAAAAAAGATTTCCGCAGTTTCGCTCAGCTAACCCTCGATATGAAAAATCGAAAGCTCGGCTTTGCCTGTTAAAGTCTTGGTTTCACTTGGTTAACCCTTGATTTATGCAATTATTATACTATTCATCCAAAGCATGCCTTGGTCTACGATTGTGGTGGTCAGACGATCTGCGGGGTGGTCAGACACCGCTTTGCGATGGCGGCTCAAAGCCTTCAGCTCCCGCGCAACGCTCACAGAAGACGTTCTCGCGTTGCTCTCATCCATTGCCAAGTTCGCGTGGACGCGGGGAGCCACGTGGTCAGGCGCGAACCATCTAAGGAAAGGGCATGCGCCCAGCCCACAGCGGTGAACGCGGACGACAGTCGAGCTCGGCCCGATGAGTCGCGTGATGCGTTGCCAAGAATACGGCGCTGCTGCGGTCAAATGAAGATCAAATTTACCGCGACGGCGAAACCGGTCGACGAGATTAGTAACGCTTTGCTTTAAAAAAAGGTATATATTAGTGGGAACAAGAATTATGCTAATTCGAGAAACATCGCGTCTAAACCGGAGCCCACCGAGCACCGGAACACTCGTTCGCACGCGCATCAGCGCTCGTCCCTCCCACCGCTGCATGATTCAGAGTGGCACCAGGAAGGTTAGTGGGTAACTGTGAAGAAGGAAGCGGTGCACGAGTAGAGCAGCGGAGGATCGAAGACAGCTGGGAGCGGATGATTGGGGTACCGGGGTCGCGCGCCTTTTTAGGTGGCACTGCTGAAGCAACGGCATTGCTTCAATACAGAGGACAAAACGCAGGCCGGGAGAGTGAAAAAACGTACATGAACGCTGTCTGCCGACTGATGTATTTATTGTTACCATGCAATACCGAACGACGCAGGGGACAAAAATATAGGCCATAAAGACGTTTCAAAATTCTTTTAGCCGCAGTACCTCCCGCTACGTCAAATTATTGGACGGAGTGCTCGCGCCCTGTTCCGCTTTGGTGTATTACCATGGCGTCCTACCATGTATGCAGTTCTCTGTAGTGACTCAATACTAAGAACTTCTCGAAGATTCGTTCCCACTTTCAGAAAGACCCGTGTGCTGCCAGGGTTCCGATTGTCACCGTATTGTTTGTCGGTTATAAGCGTTGGCTGAGCTTGCCCACGTGTCCGAAGTTTAGTTCGCTGTTTGCTCACAGTCGCTCCGAAATACTTTCTTTCCTTTGAAAGGTAATATCACTGGTTCCTTCCCATGCCAAACAGCCGTTTCCTTTATTGGGTCCCCCTGGAGGATCCATAGGTAGGACTGCAAAACATAAGCGAACGCGACGTGCTTGGTAAAATTATAGAATTTTGGGTTTCCCGCGCGGGCTCTGTTATTCGGCTAAATTCGGGACACGTCGTAGTGAAATGGATTAATTTAGAACTCCTATGACGATAAAAGACGCCCGAAACACCGCCTACGCTAAAATATCTTTTATTCCGAACGAACTAATTTCTGTTTACTCCCCGGGAGTTTTCAGTTCACTTCTCCAGGGGGCTTCCCAACGCGCATGGCGCGAGTTCCTGTGCAAATGATTCTGTGCACCACTGCCTCTGCGCACTTTGCATCTCAATTCCGCCGAGTTGCCCTCAGTAACCCGGGAGGGAAAATGTTTGCGTGTCCAGCGGTTTAGCCAGTGCAACTGAGGCCATCTCTTTCCCTGGTATAGAAGAGTTACGAGCGCCTATCCGGCAGACTCGTCAGAGCTGTCAAGGAGCGCAGTGTGCGCTATTCTGCTGGGTTTGGCTACTCTTTCCTTTTCCGGTGAACGCCACCGCAGCCATCGTTTCCCCGGGCATGCGCAGGCCGTTTGGTCGTGTCCTTGCAGCTATAACCTGCCAGCCTCATTCCCAGCGTACCTTCGACAATCCATCCACCTGAGGCTCCGTGCTTTAGAAGTTCGAGCTAAATTGAACCGCGTGGCCCAGAGCCGCTTCTTTTTTCATACATTCATGGAGCGCACGTTTGCATATCCGGTTCAGTAGACCGAGGAACAAATACAGCAAAGTGGCCCTGATAGAAGCATCGTCGTAACAGTACGCCAGGTTTGACCTTGTTGCCTGTTTCGACCGGTTGCCGTAGCCATATATTCCGCATTTGCATATACGCTGGTTTTCATCATGCACACATCCACATGCGTACGGGAAATGAGAAAGAAATCTACAGAGCTCCTGTTTTATATATTTTTGGACCATCTCTTCACGGAACATCAGCTGTTCACATTCAGAAAACAAAATAGGACGAAGCAAAAAAACAAAACAAACCGGTAATCAGGGGACGTGAGTTCCACGTAACCAAAGACTACCTACAACATGTCGCGAGTCAACTTCGACCGGAGTTACAGCAAGGCTGTGAGCGCAGCTAATTAAGTTGCGCGCGGGGCCCTTGTGCACGGAAAAAGGACGGCCGCGATCGATGGCGGCTGCGCTAGCTCGTTGGGCGGATCTTCGCTCTCCACTGTCAACGGGGAGCCGATTGACACGCACGCACGCACACACGCACGCACGCACTTTGTGGCTGGTTGGCCGGTTGCATCGGGTACTTCTTCGCGGTTAAAAGAAACAGACTATAAAAAAAGAACGCCACGCAAGAACGCCAGAAAAGAACGCCAATCAAAGAAAGAAAAGAAAAACGGCGCGGACGCCATTGGTCCTACGTCTGTTTTCTTGCTCTTGGGAAATGTCCTTTTCTAATGACTATATTTTAATTAGAATCATGAACCAACTTCCCCGCAATGTACTTCAGTATACGCTGGATGTAAGTCTATGTAAGACACAAAAGCCGTATGGTTATCTATGGACGCAAAAAAAAAAAAAAACGGCGCGTGACGCAGTTCAGTTGGTTGAGACGTGAAATAGATTGATTGTGGGGTTTAACGCGCCGACGCAACGCAGGCGATGAGGCGCGCCGTAGGGGAGGGCTCCGGATTAATTTTGACCACCTGGGGATCTTTAACGTGCGTCGAAATCTCGTACACACGGGCATTTTTGCTTTTCGCCTCCATCAGAAAAGCGGCCGCCGCGGCCGGGAATCGAACCCGCGACCTCGTGCTCAGCAGCGCAACGCCTTAGCCACTGAGCCACCGCGGCGGATCAAGACGTGAAATAACGCCATTCTTTAAAGTTATTACGACAGTTGCGGCAACAGCCTGAAACCGGCCTAATGCTATTTTTACTCACTTTTCTTGCCTACTCGACTCGATCTTGCGAAGAGATCTTGAGAATGGCGAGGAGCGAAAAGTACATGAATCTTACGGTGCAGAATAACAAAAAATCACAACAGCTGCTCCGGGACTTCTTGAAAGGAGGCTGGTCCCGTGCTGACTGAAACGCGCGGAGAGTGCCCGCCATGCATGATTGGTCCGTTTTGGAGCATATTGGGTCGGATGCGAGTCTCAGCACCTTATCTCCGCGACCCCTTCGTGCAACACTGCGGCGTACGCCCGGCTTAGTGAACCTCCGCGTTCACCATCACGCGCAGTTCATCGTAAGAAGAAAAGTTTGATATTGCCCCCAAACCAACTTTTACGTCTTAGGTTCAGTGAACAGTTGCATGCTTGTAGGCTATTTATCTGCATATTTTTTCATCCGTGACATCACAATGGTCTCGTGATCAACTGCTCGCAGTTTATTGAATGCTCTGCAAACCACACGTTTGAAGGAAAGAGGAAGCTTGCTTCGTGTTCAAAGTAACGTTTAAGAAGTGGTTCTACTAGGTAGGAGGAAATCTTTGAGGGCGAATAAAATAAAACCAAGAGGTAGGGGGGGAGAGAGAGAGAGATAGATAGATAGATAGAGAGAGAGAGAGAGAAGAGAGAGAGAGAGAGAGAGATAGAGAGAGATAGATAGATAGATAGATATATATATATATATATATATATATATATATATATATATATATATAGAGAGAGAGAGAGAGAGAGAGAGAGAGAGAGGTGTTTAATGCAATTGGCCAGGTTAGCCTGGCAAATCTGGTGAGGTTGGTACGCCAGATGGGTGAAGAATGATGAATTTGATTAATGCCACAATGATGATGATGATGCGATGCATGCGTACGGTTGCTTACAGACGCTGATCAAGTCATGTACTTCGCAGAAATGTTAGCAGGGCTTTTGTCATTAAGTGTTCTCGTTTAGTACTCAACCAAGGGCCTAACTGGCACGTCATCATGATGATGAGCCTGTTTGTGTGTACCGTACGCTCTAGCAAATCACTGCAGATGGGCTCCACCGCAACGCTCCAGAGAGACCAGTCAGCGTGAGAAAATGTGCGAATTTGTCGTACGAAGAGGACAAGCTTACGATTAGAGTAAAATGCAGAATCTGCGCTGGCACAACAGCTCATATGCGCGCCTTGCGCTGTTGCCCTAGCGCATGTTCTATTTTTCCTCTAATCATATGCTAGGCCTCTTTGTTCGACAAATGCGCACATTTGCTCACGCTGATTGCTCACTCCGGGAAGTTGTGGTGAAGCCCACCGGCACGCAGTTTCTTAGGAGGACGAAGTGCTCGACATCACTTCCATACATGTCGATTCGCCGCCGTGAATCAGTGGCTTAGGCGTTGTGCTGTTTAGCCTAAGGACGCGGGTTCGATTCCCGGCCATGGCGGCCACTTTTCTGATGGAGGTGAAAGCAACAGTTTTCGTGTGTTCGAGATTTCGGCGCACGTTAAACAAACTCAGGTGGTCAAAATTAGTACGGAGCCCTCCACTACGGCGCGCCTTCTCGCCTGTGTTGCGTCGGCGCGTTAAACGTCGCAACAAATAGGCTCCTAGACATGTCTATCATGAGCCAGCTGAGGCTCTTCGTTTTCCCAGAATTTTCGTAGCTCATCCATACAAAGAGTCCTAGGCCTGCCCTTATTAGATGCGACGCTGAGAGCACCTCTTGTCGAAGGCCCTGTCCTTCCTGCGTACGTCCGTCGTCGGCGTCCGCACTCTCCTCCACTCATCCCCTCTCCTCTCCGATAGCGAACACTCTCTCGCAAAGGGCATTGGATTGGATTGGCTTGACTTGGCTTGGCTTGGATTGGATTGGATTGGATTTGGATTGGATTAAGGTGGATTATGTTGGATTGTGTTGCGTCATAGCCGCGGCTGACGCACTGGCGCGGGTGCGTGCACAGGTGAGAGCAAACACTCTCTCTCAACATCTGCGGGTGTGCGGCCCCGCGCGCTCTCACTCCGCCGGTGGGCGGCGCTGCGCGCGGTGCTGCGCATGTGCAGTACTCTCTCTCTCCGCGGTCTCCTCTCCTTCGGGCGCGCTGCGCATATAACCGGTGTGCCGCTCTCTGGCGGCCTTTCGGTCGACGGTTGCTCTCCGCATGCGCTTAAACCCCCCTCAGCGTCGCATCACACCAGGGTTCCCGCGAGGGGAGGTGGGCGTAATTTTTCGTTTGCGCTCCATTGGAAGCCACATCGTTAGACGGATGCTCACCCTAGGGTACCCAGACCCATGAAGTGCCCTGAACAAGCCCACTTGTTCCACGTAGTTTGAACCAAAATGTCGTCCACACGAGTTTGTTCCCGAATGCGTCCTGCTGTTTTCTTATCCCTTAGTATGTATGTATGTATGTATGTATGTATGTTTGTATGTATGTATGTATGTATGTATGTATGTATGTATGTATGTATGTATGTATGTATGTATGTATGTATGTATGTATGTATGTATGTATGTATGTAGGTATGCATGCATGTATGTATGTATGTATGTATGTATGTATGTATGTATGTATGTATGTATGTATGTATGTATGTATGTATTAAACTATGCAAGGAAAGGAAGGTCCACCAGCAGGCGTAACTTGTCTCGCCTAGGGGCGGACACTGGAGCACCTGCTGGTGTGGGGGAGGTGGGATAGGGAGGAAAGAGTACATAGGAATAGGTGGATAGGGTATAGGGCTTACATCAATCACATATAACACATAGGCAAGATTAAGAAGGAAAAGGAAAATACAACGAATAGGTGAAAGAAAAAAACGAAACAAAAACGTGGAGTTAAACAAGAGCAAAGGACAAATACATATAAACACTAGACTTATAAATATACATCATGGTATATGACAATGGTAGCAGAAAAGACACCTGCACACGTACACACGCACACACACACATATACACATACAGGAAAGCTACGCCTACAGCAGCACTCCACTACAACCTGGGCGGTTACATGTAGCGGAGTGCGCTGTGGAGCCCCGAGGCACCCAGGTAAGGTATACACCCCGGGCCTCGAGAACTTAGTCCTGCTCCCTGGCACTGCCTGGTGGCCAAAGCAGTTCCTTGAGAGGCCGCACTCCTCGCAGCACGGCCAGCAGCTCTGCCCGCCCTGCCGCAAACTTGGGGCACTCGTAGAGTACGTGTGACCGGGACTGCACGGTCGCTCGGCAGTGAGTGCAGGCGGGGCTGGCCAACCACCCCAGTCGGTATTTCCACTCTGCCGTCCACGCGTCCCCCACGCGGAGGCACAGGACGGCCGAGCGCAGTCGACGAGGCAGGCATGATGCCCGCACAGGCGGCAGGCCCCCTCCGACTCGCAGCCGCGGGTCTCGATCCCTGGTCCGGAGGTAATGTTGGATGAGCAGGCGGGCGTCGTCCGCTGCCGCCTCGCCCACCATGTCCGACGGAGGCAGTGCGTGTGCCCCCATGACCAGCTCGTTCACCCGCTCGTTGCCATCCCGCCCAATGTGAGCGGGGACAGCCGAGTGCCCCGGTCAGCCAGCTGCGCTGCTTTCTCCCGGATACCCCGCACCAACAGGGAGCGCGAGTCACCATCCCGGAGACGTGCCAGGGCCACCCTGGAGTCGCACAGCAGGGCGCAGCGCTCGCGCAAGGCCTCCATCTCCTGCAGCATGTCCAGGCCCAGTGACACACCCACCAGCTCAGCTGTGGCCGAAGATGAGGCATAGGGCAGCCGTACCTGCCGGGTGGCCTCTCCCAGCACGGCGGCCGCAAAAAGTGAATACGCCGGTTCTCGTCCCTTAGTGTGACCTGTATGTCTCTTCTTTCCGTGACCCATTGGACCGGTCGAAGGTTTCTTTTAACCCGAAGTTTCTGCCACGTATGTAGTTACTGGAAGAACGCTTTGGTTGAATACCAGCTTTTTTGTAAAGGTGCTGGTTCTTCAATAAAATATGCTGTTGGGCTAGTTGGTGCACTACGAATTACGAAAATTGCGCCCGTCTCCTAACCTTCTCATCGTGGCTCATCTGGGGGTGTTAATTGAGGGTCTCTAACTGTAAGGTGTGATGTGCTTTTTGCATACCTCGGCAAAGTTGGCGCGGCTCACTCAAACTCACTCACAATTTTTTTTTCGAATCACCACTCACACAAACTCAGACTCAATACTGAGCAGCATATCTGCGCTCACTCAAACTCAAGCTCACATTGAGTGCAAAACTCAGAACTCACATTGACTGAAAACTCGAAATGAACTCAGAACTCAAAATGTACTCAAACTCAAAATATACTCAAAACTCAAAATGTACTCAGAACTCAAAATGTACTCAAAACTCAAAATGTACTCAAACCCAAAATGCACTCAGAACTCAAACTGTACTCAAACTCAAAATGTACTCAAAACTCAAAATGTACTGAAACTCAAAATCTACTCAAACTCAAAATGCACTAAAACTCAAAATGTAATCAAAACCCAAAATGTACTCAAACCTCAAAATGTACTCAAACTCAAAATGAACTCAAAACACAAAATGAACTCACAACTCAAAATGAACTCAAAACTAAAAATCTACTCAAAACTCAAAATGTACTCAACTCAAAATGTACTTAAACTCAAAATGGGCTCAAAACTCAAAATGTACTCAGAACTCAAAATGTACTCAAACTCAAAATGTACTCAAAACTCAAAATGTACTCGAAACTCAAAATGAACTCAACACTCAAAATGTACTCAACTCAAAATGTACTCAAACTCAAAATGTACTCAAACTCAAAATGTACTCAAAACTCAAAATGTAGTTAAAGGGACCCAGACAAGCCTTTTCAAGAGGCCTGTATTGTCGCGTAGTACCAATATAGCGATGCAATGCCATTGGAACTATTTATCTACATTCAGTATTAGCTGCGCGAGAAACAATTAAGTGTACCCTCCCCTCTTGCCGATCGATTCCTCCCCCTCTCTGCTTCTTTAAAAGCAGCTGGAAACACTGGGAATAGCCATGTGACATCGCGACGCTCGACTTCCGTTCTTTACTAGCTACATTACTGCGGCTAGGCACGCGTCAATTGCTGCGGATCCGCCTTTGCCTAGGGATCGCGCAGGAAGGAGGAAGAGCAGGCGGAAGCCAATGGCAGTGACGTTGTTGGCAGCCGACCTCACCGGCGATTGGGCGAATCAATGCGGCGGCTCGCCGTTGCGTCAGCCGCGATCGCCGTTGCGTCAACCGCGACCGGCGTTACGTCAGCCGCGGTCGGTGTTACGTCAGCCGCGGACGGCTCGCTGCGGCGTCGCGCTGATCGGCTGAGAAAGGCGATCTTCAAAAATCGTTTACAAATTATCCGTTAAACGTATGGGGCTCACACTTCGCTAAAAAATCCCCGGTTATGTGTTCTACCACCTGAATGCATTTGATTGCCACCTTCACGAAGCTTTTCTGGGTCCCTTTAATGTCAAAATGGACTAAAAACTCAAAATGTACTAAAACTCAAAATGTACTCACACCTCAAAATGTACTGAAAACTCAAAATGTACTCAAAACTCAAAATGTACTCAAACTCAAAATGTACTCAAAACTAAAAATGTACTCAAACTCAAAATGTACTCAAACTCAAAATTGACTCAACACACAAAATGAACTCAAAACTCAAAATGAACTCAAAACTCAAAATGAACTCAGAGCTCAAAATGTGCTGAGATATCAAAATGAATTCAGAACTCAAATGGCCTCACAACTCTCTCGTGCTAGGAATTTACTCGGGCTCAGATGGACTCTGATTTCATTAGCTTTCAGTGTTTTCAAATTCACGCGTGGTAAAAATATTACGGGTGCAAATTCGTCAGCTCAAACTCTTGCATTTAGCACGACATGACACCATAGCTCCTGTGAGGTCGTAAACAATTTTCGTTGCAGATTTAATACAGCTATACCTGCTGCCCATGATGACTAGCGCTGGTTTCAAGGAATTGTACATATATATATTGGATACGAAACTCTTGATGTAGGCTCCCTGTTCGTGTTTATGACAGAGGCGGTCCAGACACGATGGTGCACTATGTCCCTGGGTCGAAACAAGCAAGATTGGGCGAGGGAACGTGCGCTCACTGCTCCGTCTATTTACGTCGAAGCAGTTTAGGGTTACGGTTCCGCGCTTTCTTGCTCTGAATCCTGAAAAAACACCTTGTGTCAAAGCGAACTGTCCCCGCGAATCTCTGAAGCACGAGGCGTGCTTGTATATGCCTTTGCGTTTTAGATGCGACGCATCTCTTGCTCCGAGGCATGTCCCTCCTGCGTCGGCGTCGGCGGCGTCTGCACGCCACGTGCGCATGCGCGACTCTCCTCCGCTCGTCTCTCCGACAGCTGTGCGTAACACTCTCACTCCGTCTCATTATCATAACCAGCAGCTGCGTGCGCGCGCTTCGCTCGCTTCGCTCCGCTCCCGTTGCGCAAGTTCGCGCATGCGCGACTCTCCTCCGCTGTCTCCTCTCCTTCAGGCGCTGTGAATGTAAAGCGGGTAGCGCGCTGCGGCGGTTCAGTCAGCGCTCGCTCTCGTTCGACTCCGCGTGACTTGCTTGAAGACATCCTGCTTGGCTTGATTCTTCCCATGAAGACGTGATGGAAGTGACGGTCCCTTCAGCGAGTGGGCTGACACAATCCAATACCAGCTTGAGCGCAAGAGAATCAACCAAATGGAAACGCCAATTGAACCCCCCGATGCGTCGCATCACATCAGGGTTCCCTCGCGGGAATATGGGCGTAATTTTATGCGTAGCATTCTTTGCCGAGTACCCCCCTCCTCCTACCCCGCCAGGATCGTGTAACGCCCTGATTTTACACAAAAATGCAGATGTCATGGAAGTTCAACCTGTAATAATTATAAAAGCGTAAATGTAGACAATTGATTGAACTAAATGTTAAAAACTAAAAAAAGAAATAATAAGAAAAAATATCGAAAATGGCGAACCATGTAACACTTGTGTCATGGATAGTCTCAGATTGGGTTAAAACTCAGAGATGTGACGCTAAAGAATGTGGGGTATCAAATTTAGGGTCTCGAGGAGGGAAGTCACGTGGGACATACAGAAAAGTGCCTCGTTGTTTGCTGAGGCACTTGTATTAGTTTTTATTAGCGGTTGCTAGGGGAATGAGCTATCGTAGCTCGGAAAAGCACCACACTATTGTTGTAAGCAATTACCGCCACCGTACCCAGCTGTTAACTTCCAGCATGCACGCGTGTGCGTGTGCGAGTGCGAGTGCTTGTGCTTGTGCGCGTGCGCGTGCTTTTGCATGTGTGTGTGTGTGTGTGTGTGTGTGTGTGTGTGTGTGTTGCGTCAATCATCTGTTTTTTTTCATGGTGTTTGACATGTAGTCGTTGGAGAACTGCAGAGCCCGAGTTAATTCTTTTCCTTTACATTGTTATCATGCGCTGGTTTTGATATCTTGCGCTGGTTTCTTATTGTAATAAAATCAGTTCGAGCACACACACAAACTGCTTGCTTATTTTTCTGAAGTGTTTTCCTGCTGTCCCAATGTCTGTTTATGTCTTGGTGGCTCTATTGCCTCTCTATCTCCTACACTCTAGCAGGGAGTTAATGTCTCACATGTAATTGGCCAGTTCTGGATTCGAGTGCACGTTGGTTCACTGTGGGATGGAAATTGCGGACACGAAACGCGGCCGCAAGGCTTATTCATAAACAAATGTGACATTCGCCTTTCTGATAAGCTCTGATGCTCCCTGTTACCTATGGTCGTCCACAAATTCCAAGACACCATATGTGTCGAAGGATTTGCTTGTTTGTTGGGACACGGGGAAATGGAGGAAGAAACGTTTGAATGTCAGTTATTAGCACAGAGTTTTTGAGTATGGTGATTTCAGTGCGAGAGCTTGGAATGGCTTTTATTTTTACCCCAAGCCATCCTGCCTTGATAATTCAGTAATTACATGCCAATATGTTTATTACTATATACCGCGTTGATGGACATCTTTGGACAAACCTTCGCATGTATATAGCACAACTGCCTTACGGGTTGGCAAGGAATTTTGTTTAAACCCGACCCAGCAATTGAAGAAAGACAGCTTTTGCTTTATCCTCATAACTATAACCAGAAAGCCTTTTTATAATTGTCCCACGTGATCCCCCTCGACGAGACCTTTAATTTGATACCCCAGAAACCCTAGCAGGATCATATGGAATTCAAACTAGTGAAACTAACCATAACTCTCAAGACTGTAACCAGGACGCATTATTTAAATGTCCGACGTGATTCCCCTAACTGAAACCTTCAATTTGACACCCCACATGCTTAGCGGCCTCACCTTGAATTTACCCCAATCCATGACTTAAAATGTCTATCTCATGATTAAAACCACGAAGCCCTTTTTTATTTGTACCACGTGATTCCTTTCGTCAAGACCGTAAATTTGATACCCTACACGCCCTAGCGGGGTCACGTCGCCATGACTATCTCATGGTTATAACCAGGAAGCATGTTTTTGTATTTCTCTCACGTGATTCCGCTCATAAAGACCATTAATTTGATACCCATCACATCCTAGCGGAATCAATTTGAATGTTAAACCAATCAATGACTAACCATGACTATCTCATGATATAGCCATACCGCATTTTCCTCCCACGTGATTTCCCTCATCGACCCGCCGCGGTGGCTCAGTGGCTAAGGCGTTGCGCTGATGAGCCCGAGGTCGCGGGTTCGGTTCCCGGCCGCGGCGGCCGCTTTTCTGATGGAGGTGAAAAGCAAAAACACCCGTGTGTACGAGATTTCGGCGCACGATAAAGATCCCCAGGTGGTCAAAATTAATCCGGAGCCCTCCACTACGGCGCGCCTCATCGCCTGGGTTGCGTCGGCGCGTTAAACCCCACAATCAATCAATTTCCCTCATCGGAACCTTCAATTTGATTCCCCGCACACCCAGTGGCGTCATTGTGAATTTAACCTAATTTATGACCCACCTTCAGTATGTCATATTAATAATCAGGCAGCACGTGATTACCCTCATCGAGACATTTAATTTGATACGCCACACGGTCTAGCGTCATGAAATTGAATTTTACCGGAATCTATGACTAACCATCACCACGTCATGATATAACCATAACTCATTTTTGTCCCGAATGATTCCCCACATTGAGGCTTTGAATTTGATTTCCCACATGCCCTCCCATCATCATTTTGAATTTTAATCCAATTTGACTCATTATGACCGCCTGATGACTACAATCAGGAAGCATTTTTTTATTTACCCCGCGTTATTCTGTTAATCGGGACCTTTCATTTGATACCTACACGCCTTAGCATCATCAGTTTGACTTTTCAACCAATCTAATGTGGTCATTATTTGGTCTAAAGGGGCGTTGCCCAGTCAATTCAGCTAATTCTTTTGAAACAGCAGAAGGGACAGCCCCCGCCCCCATTTCCCCCCGGCTCTCACCTCTTCCTTTGTGACCCCTAGTATATCAAGCCTTTAACAGTAGCAGGCGAACAACCAGCAAGCAAGCGCCGCCATGTGCTTTCCCACCACCCTTCCCCACCCTCTTGGTGGATCCATCAGGAGGAAGTTAAGACAACCCTTTTTTATGACCTCACCAGTGAATTATCACTCACGCACCCAGCCGCGAAAACTTGGTATAAAGCAAGTGCTTAGGGTCATGAATATTCAACAAGAAACTAAAAAAAATCAGACACCCCCTCCCTCTCAACCGATCATGCGGATCGCGAATGGTGCCGTACCCGCAAGTAACCTGAATTCCGAGCCCACAGTGACGCATGAAACTTAACAGCCAACCATAGCTGCCTGCTAGGCAGCTATGTACTGAAACTCTAAATGGGCTCAAAACTCATATGTACTCAGAACTCAAAATGTACTCAAAACTCAAAATGGACTCAAACTCAAAATGTACTCAGAACTCAAAAGTTGCTCAAACTCAAAATGTACTCAGAACTCAAGATGGGCTCAAACTCAAAATGTACTCAGAACTCAAGATGGGCTCAAACTCAAAATGTACTCAGAACTCAAAATGGACTCAAACTCAATATGTACTCAGAACTCAAAATGGACTCAAACTCAAAATGTACTCAGAACTCAAAATGGTCTCAAACTCAAAATGTACTCAGAACTCAAAATGGACTCAAACTCTAAATGTACTCAGAACTCAAAATGGACTCAAACTCAAAATGAACTTAGAACTCAAAATGGACTCAGAATTCTCTAGGTCTCAGGCGTACTCAAACTCAATCGGACTCAAACTCAGTCGGGCTCACTCGGCTCAAACTCACCATGCCACACTAGCCTCGCGCTCACTCAAACTGAAACTCACGCGTGAGTTAGAGTCCAAATGAGTCTGAGTGAGTGGACTCATGAGTGAGTTCGCCGACTTCTGGCTTTTTGTATTCTTTCGCGGGTGTTGGTAATTCGTAGCTCCATGAAGTTCTTCGGGTAAAATTTGAAAGGTAGGCCTAAGGCAGTAAGGCATGCGGGGCCAACCTCAGTATTAATTTTTGTTTCTGATGATGTGCCATAGGTGACCCGGCTAATAAGCATGCCTTGCACATTTCGTAAGCTGTCAGCGTCTTGCATGCCAAACCTTCGATGTGACACACTGTGCATTAGGGGCATGAGTTTATAGGGTGTGCGTTGAAGCGGTGTACTCATGTGTAGACTCGATCCATTCCAGGCATGGTGAGGCCAAGCATGCGGAGGTGGGCAACGTTGGGGTTTCCCACTGTGGGGAGTGCCGGATTCGAAATACTTCGTTTGCGTTGTTGCACCGTCTTTGGGCAAAATATTAGCGCCTCTTCAGTTGCGCTTTGCATGGCGTCGTATTGCTCGCCCGTTGAACCCGTACATAAGGAAGGTCATCCGCGTGCTTAGAATGTGGGATGTTTTCCAAGAATGGGAAAGGTCTATCATCGTTGTTTTAAACAGAAACGGTGATATCACAGAGCCTTGAGGGATTCCTTTTCGCATGATTTGTACTGTGTTGTAGCGGATACTTTTGATGCCAATGGTTGCAGTATGACCAGCGAGGCAAGCCACGACATACTCGTACTTTCGCTGTACACAATCAATGGAACTTTGTCCTGGAAGAGTTGCGCGCTGGAATGTTGGTGCATTGTTTTAAGCGAGAGATTTATTACTGGAATTGCTGGAGTTTGTAAAAAAACTAGTGCATTTCCCCATGGACCTCTTGGTCGACCGAAAAGCTCTAATAAGATATCTGGACACACGGCGCGTGCATGAAACCGTGCTTTCATTGTGTCAAAACGGTTACTTGGAAATCGAGAAAGAGAAACGGTTCCAGATAAGACAATACACGTAACGATCATGAAGTAGGAGTACAATAGTGCACTTTTATCTCATAAACCACGTATCGGTCAGTATACATTTGGATCGTTCGTAGATGCGTTTACTTAATGCGCGGAAAATCGTCGAATGGGTTCATTATTCGTTTGCGATGTGGGTCTTAGAAGGTCTGATGATCGATTGGACGTACTTTCGGGGAAGGTTTCAACGCACTAGAAAGCTTTCACACCTGTGTCAACTTTCTTTAAGGGATAGTAAAGTTCTTTTTTTAAAATTTTAGGTTATTTAACGCGTGGAAGATACACCTGGGCTTTGAGGCGCCCCCTGGTGGTGGGCTCAGGAATAATTTTGACCACCTGCAGATGTTTAACGTGCCCCGAAACCTGGACAGCGGGACGTTTTGTAGCGTAAGCTACACTGGCCGAGGTTGAGCAGTTTCGCGTGTGCCCTGAAGGACTGTCCTGCGCAAGCGCGAGGAGCATTGAATTGGTTTGGATTAGATCGAATTGGATTGGCTTGGCTTGGCTTGAATTGCACTGGCTTGGATTGAATCAAATTGGATTGTGTTGGATTGAAACCCAATCCAATTGGAGTACAGGTGTGTAAGAATTGGGTGTGCACATTCGCCGCTCTGCGGAATCCAGAAGAGTGACACCATAGCTGCGGCAGATGCACTGGCGCCGGCGCGGCCTAGCTGTGCGCCTCTGTTACCCAGTAGCCAACTCTCACACTGCGCCGGAACCGCTTGATAGCCGTTTCGCGTGGCTCCGGGAGAACCGTGCTGCGCATACGCGAGGAGCTGTGACTGGACTGGACTGGATTGGATTGGATTGCATTAGACTGGATTGGAAATCGTTTTAACAGCAGTAAGCATGATAATCAGCTAATCCCTGACAACCAGGAAACCTAAAAATAACCAGCTGACCCTTAGCTCACGCTACGTATATCCTAGCATAGCCGAGGTAAGCCACTGCTAATTTTTTTGCTTTTCTCCTCCATCTGAAAAGCAACCACCCTGGACGGGATCGAATCCGCGTCCTTGTGCTGAGATGCACAACGCCTTTTAGCCATTGATCCACCACGGCGGGTGAGAAACATTGTCAAAAGCACCATTTATATTGTTACGTGGCGGCAATTACGTGCTGGCGCCTTTGACAATATGTCTACGGCGAAGCTGCAACACTTGTATGTGCCGGTAATCCGAACAATCATGTGTTCTTTGGGCTGCAAAAGGACATCTCGAGTGGAATAATGGCCGTACAGGAAAGTCGAACATGGTGGTCGAGACATGACCGTTTTCTTCGATATACAGGGAGAGGCGGGTTTGACCATACTTTCCAAGAGCTTCCCCACACAGGGCAAAAGGGAAATACGTCGGAGGTTAGCTAGAGCCAGCGATTTTCATGGTTTAGCTATTAAATACAGATTAATGGGTCATGTTCGTATAACGTTTATCTGGACAAAAGCGCGCACACACTGAATTCTGCAAAGAGTAGTACTACCTCCGGTCCTCTTCGTTTGAATCAACGGCGCATAAAGGCCATTATGAGGAGCAGCATAGTGTTGAGTTGCATACCCCTGTGTTCTCGGTGTGTGTCAAGCGTATACTAGAGGTGCAGACGTCATTTGGCTCCGTGCCTCTCTCGCCTGTGTGCCACGTGAGGCGCATGTCTCAGATGCACACTGGGAGCCTAGGGAGAGTCTTATTCAAGCTGCGCTGAAGGGTGGGTTACAGGAAGGGTTTCATTTCAGTTTCTTTTTTCATTTTTCTTCACACAGCCAAAAATGCAGCTTTGCATAAAAGGGCACTAACAGGCAATTGAACCGACAAAAATACAAACCTAAAGTAAAAGTAATACTACGTCGCAGATTCTGAAGCAAGAAGATTGTAATACAGTAACCTGTTTTAGATCAACGATTGCTTAGTATCAAGAAAAACAGAAAGCTGAAAATAAAGCAAATGCATTACCCGCATGCTCAAGACATCAAGCCGAGCTAGTCAAGGCAGAGCCGTTGCTAACGGCCCGTTTGCCTCTGCGAACCCGTCCCGCCTGCATGATGAAGTCACGACCGGGACGAACGCGGCCATGATCTCTGCGAAACGCGTGCGCTGAGGCCCCCCTTTTCTACACGTTGCGCTTGTGGCCTGCTCGTACAAGAGCTGCACGGCGACCGCAATGGAGTCGTCAACTGCTTCATTGTCGGCTCTATTTGCGGGGGTTTCCATTTATTCTCGCGTTATTGTGCATCCTGGGATTTGGTTGCGAGCCGTTAAGCATCGCCTCCGGTATTTTTACAATGCCAAACGCCTCAGCCCGGACAGGCCAACCAAGCCCTCTCATTCTACTCCCGCCACTCTCCCCCAATCTCTAGCCTTCCCAGCGCTTTAGCCATGCGACCGTTTCATCTTGGGCGACGCGTGGTGGAAGCGGCAACGTGGGCGACACGTGCTCCGCCGCGCGTCTGAGTTTTCTAACGCTAGCGAGAGCATCGTTACTTCGACAACCTCAAACCTCGGTTGCCTTGGTAACCAGACACAAGCCGCTCTCGAATTTAGTTATGGTCATGCAATCCCGGTTCAGCTCGGGACATACGGACACTGCAGGCGTACCATTCACTCCCATTGGTAAGCGGGCGATGCATGTGGAATTGTAAAATACAGGAGGCGATGCATTAAAGGGAAGGTGAAGCGGTTTTAGAATTAAAAGAAAAGTTGACTAGCAGCAAGTACACATTGAATAGTTCATGTGTACCAAATATTTTCGCAATACGTGCAATAGAAGCGGCGCAATGAGCAAACAAAAGTGGCCCAATGCCCCGCGCCCATCTCGCCGCGCGATGCCGGAAGACCGAAGAGCGCGGGCGAAAACCGGCTGAAAAACGTCATACCTGGACTTCCGGCCGGATCGGCCGCCTCGGTCATGCTCTTTTCGCCGTGTTTCCTTGTGAATGATACTTGTTGTTGTTGTGGTTGATAGCACTCATTTGTACAATTTTCGTGTTCAAAAAGTATGCACGAACGCCAAACGAGGCATTGGCCTCGAGGACATACCGTGGCGCCATCTACGAGTGACGTCACTTGTAGGACGCCGAATCGTGTTGTCGTCTGCTACAACACATTCCCCGTGCGTATGCGGAAGGGTGTTTTTTGTTGTGGCCACCGTCTCGCCTGCCTCCTTGTGGATTTGATGCAAATTACCAAAACAGTTGTCTGTAAACCAAATAATTTGGGCAAGCAATCAGCGACTCGCTTTTTCCCGGCGACACCGCCGCGTTTAGGTAGTTGATACCATCGCGACCCACAGCTCTTACGTACGCAGCCAACTAACGCCAAGGGCGATGCAACTGATGCCGAGAAAAGTACGCGGTAAATTAATCATGAAATGCTTGTGACGGGACATGTGTGTGCAAGCAAACACCTTGTAACAGCGACGGAAACGCGTCGCTCACTTATGATCTCATCGCGCGAACTGCTCGTATTGCCTTGTAAATGAATGAATACGCGAGAACGGTGATCAGATTGCTTCGCCGCACATGCTTGAAAGTATTTTATGGTCTGCAGTTTGGCCTAATCAGTGCCTATTTCCCCTACGATGTTTTTATAGGCATGCCCGGATTTATTAACGATCACTGCCGTAGCCTGTACTCTGCACGACTGATGTTTACTTTTCGCGACAACTTGTCCGCAATGTATGAACGGTATGAAGGCGAGTTTTTAACGCCTTCGATCGGGTTTGGACAAGGCTATATTTAGTTTTCATTAGGTGCTTGGCGTGGTAATTTATAATTGCAGCGTGTTTTGTATGTTTACAGTCAGCCGGTCTTTCTCAAGCATCAATTTCGAAACTCACGACTGCTCATAGAAGGCGAGGCTGCGTACGAGGCGAAACACGTCGTTAATGATTTCGGGTAATGGGGAGATTTAGAATAGGAGAACCGAGCGTTGGGGGCCCCCGAGAAGTTAAGAGGAACCCAAACGCAACACGCGCGTCCGCGACAGGAGGGCCTTCAACAGCTCGCAGCCGGCTTCGGATGCACGTAATCGGATGTTGGGAACTTCAGGCTTGGTGTCGCAGCAGATTTTTCATCGCCGTTAGAGTTGCGAATGACACTAATATAAAGTTTCACCGCGCTGTGAACTGTGTAAGCGCTGTGATTTCCGTTTAAGCGATCGACGATCAAGATACCTGCACGGCCTCGGCCGATTCTTGCGCGCAAGCATAGCCATCCTTCGGCCGCTCGCCGCAGCGTGCGTGAACGGGCCGGCGCTGCCGGGACCGACCTCCGCGGCCGGTCGGCGTAAATCGCGGCAGATATTTGAGCATCGCTGTGAAAACCGCAGCTGATGACACTACCTATCAGAATTTTTCATCACACTAACATCCGCTTTCACCAATCTGGAACTTCTTGTCTATGACTTGTGTGATTTTAAAAAGCGGCGACAAGTTGTTGCTGCCGTGACCTGCGTCGGTTCGAGCCGCACCGTCGGCCGTGCGGGCAGGCACGGCGGGTGCGTGTGCTTCTGCGAGTAGTTAACGCTTCAGAATCACGATTTCCTGCTTTATACGTTTCTTGCAAACAAGGGAAATCTAGAAACTTCACTCGGCGATCGTCGTAGTCAGCACTGGTGTTCGGGGAAACAAGCCGCTGCTTACGCTTCGGTCGCATACGTAATACACCACCACGCTCATGGTGTTTGCGGATAATCTACCACAGTTGATACGGTTATAAAGTCCCCATGAGGTCGAACTGCGCTTGACGCACTGAGAATTAACTTCAAACGAAGGAAATTAACACGAAAATACTTTTAGAACGCGCTTCCTAAGCGAAGAGTCACGCGCTGCGAGCCAACTTCGCAGCAAGATAGGAACGGTGATCCTACAAGTGACGTCAAAACGATCGCAGCGCCGGCCTCTGCAGTGGTGGGCCTCGCGGCCAATACGTTATCATGCCGTATTCCTAAGCAGAATAATGCCACGCCGGGATGCTTGATAACATACGGAAGCGACAGCCGAGGTGGCTCTGCTTGATGACAGAGAATATACTACGCTACGTTAAATACTTTGTAAACCGCTCCAATGCGTGTTTTTTTTTTTTTTTTGATGCGACGGACGCGAATGTTCACATTAGATTCTAGATTTATGAAGGATGGGGAATACTGCTGTACTTTGACCGGGGATGTTTCGTTCCATTCCAGAAACCAAGTCACATTTGTTCAGGAAATACTTGTTTCGTTAAACGCGTCGGTTTTCTTTCCCTATGGGCTCAGGACAGTGTTCAAAAAAACATTTTTTTGGCGAAAATAAAACAAGGGGCCAATCCCGATAGAAGTTCTCTCCCGGCTAAGAGGTAAACAGTATTCCTACAAAGTAAAAGAACCAAGACAACCAGATTACTTATTTTGCAAGTATACATGTCACGATAAGGTGATGTTTGTCTGGAATTAAAAAAAAAAAAAAACACCACTCCGAACCACCACCGTGCCATAATCTGTGTTGACTGCGGGGGCCTAATTTTTTTGCCCAAGATTCCGTGTGGCTGCATATTATAACCTGGCAAGCACTTGTTGTCACTGAACCTCAAGTGTGCTCCAGTGATAGTCGGTGATATATATAATGATGATACTAAAAAAATTAGGAGCGAAGAGAAATATACGGCCTCTGTCCGACTAGCGCGGTAAATGCTTAAATCTAGAAATGCTGAAACAGGCCAACGATTCATTATCACAAACGTTTGGTGATTGTTACCTAAAGTAACGTAACTACAACGTAACTGCCTTGTCCGACTGGTCTGTTAATTATAACGAGGTGGCCGTAATATTGTAGCAGAATGCGCAACGCACAAGCGAAAATCAAGCCCTACTACAGCCAATAATGCTGAGCAGGCACTAGTATGCTGCGGTGTTTTCAGAATAAATGCATGTGAAGCAGTAAGACGCCACTCATCGAAGTGCAGCTAGCAATCGCGGAAGCCGTAGCGCCGCTGCCGAAATGGCGCGCGCGTGTGGGTCTGTGTACGGGGATGAGTAACGGGGCTGGGGTGGTCGACAACGAACAAAGGAAATGCGGAAGCAGAGTCTGCTTGTTGGTTTATGCGTGTACCGGCAAGATGTGTCTCGCATATACGTTTACAGCGCATGAACGCTATTTTTTCGCGCAGTGCACGTACTTGCTTTTCGCTGGTAGATAAAACGCCCATTAATCTTCGGCATAAATGGTTTTGTGTATAATAAGAAACAGTTAAGGCAGTACCTAATATTAACATAAGGTATAAAATCCCCCCATGCTGGTTGCCTAATTCAAAAATATTTTGATGGAACCCACTAGTCGACGTCACAGTCACTGCTTTGGGGTTCTCTGTCGTGTAAAGCAAATTTAATCTCCAAGATATTTGAACCAACAGCACGGGAAATTATAAAAAAAAAACTTCCAGTCATGTGCGAAAATTAAACTGCAAGCTAAATTGCCGCAAAGGCAACCGTGCGATCGTTCGCAATGCTTCCGACAACCCGCGCGGCCGAAGGGTGTCCTCCTTTGACGTCATGACGGGCGCAACCAATCAGGGGCGTCAAAAGACGAAAAGCGTGCGTCTTTCAAACGGGGCCGCGCTTTTTGCAAGATAAATGCCACTTGGACTCATGTACGATAAATTTCAATGTGATATTCGGAATCGGCGCGCAAGAAACTATACAACTGTTAATCTAACTCAATTTTTTTGGAAAGCGCTTCAGCTTCCCTTTAAGACATTGGTATAATTGATAACGTTTCCATCTGGCGGAAGCACAAATGGGAGCAAGAGAAGGGCGCAGATTTGGGGTCGCTCTTCTTTGCGCCTTTTAACGCGTTAGCGTTATTAGGCCCATTTTTTCATTTTTCGTGGCTGCTAGCCGTCCACTATCAGCTGTGCTCATCAAGCGTCTGCGGAAATACGTCGTCACCGCCACCCGGAAGCTACGACTGAGGCAGCAAGATTCGAGGGCTGGCCTGAATCTGGAATATGGTGTAAGGCAATTGAAGCGTGGAAAGAAGGACAATGATACTATGACGGAGACTAAAGAAAGGACACTCATTTTCAGCCGTGCCTGTTCGTTAAACGCCCAGTTGGTCGCAGCATACTAGACAGACACAGTCAGCACCCGTGCCCGCAACTGACGCCATCACAGCAAAACGTGTTTCCACTGGAAGATAAAAAATTGTAAATTTCTGGTAAGGCACGTGCGAGGCGCGACAAAAGGCTCCAGAATTTTTTAGAACACGTGGGGATGTTTAACGCACGCCGAAATCGCGGCACAGAGGGGTTTCAGTTTTCGTGTTCTTGTAGTAATACTGCCGCCGTGGCCGGGTTTCAAACCCGCGTACTTGGGCTCAGCATGCAGTGCAACACCTTAGGCTAGCTATGTTAAGACTACCGACGCAAAGGCCATATCGTGATCTCTGGACGTAAAAAAAGTTAGAGAGTTTCAACAAACAGCCCGCTTTGTATTTCGCGCGTTCGTTTTTCGCACTGCCATGATAGTAGTTCGCGTCGCGTCTGACAGATGGCGCCGCCAGTCCACGGCGCGCACGCCGCTCGTGGGACCTTGCTCTCGGTGGTTGCACTGAATCTCTGCAAGAGGTAGCGTCAACATCCCCCTCGCGAGGGGCACGATCAAATGCAGAGCATTTCCGGGGGCGCACGACGTTAAGTAGTTTCCGTTACGTTAATGTTGTTGCACTTGTGGCAACTGCTGACGAGGGAGCGCTCGTCAGCAGTAATTTGAATGAGTCAACGATATAAGGCGCGTCCGTAACCTCCCAATCTGTGTCGGCTTTGTGGCGCAGTGGGTTAAGCACCATGTACATTGCGTTCCGCCCGCAGGGTCGAGGGTTCGAAACCTGGCGCCGGATGGTACTTTTTTTTATATATAGTAGGGAGGGGTGCGGTGCGGACTACGGACGCCAACGCGGGTGACATCGTGAGTTACTGAAATGCTCTGCATTTAAAATGGCGCGGCACGCAGTTCGGTTGGATGAGACGTGAATGACGTCATTCTTTAAAGTTATTACGACAGTTGCGGCAGCAGTCTGTACCCGGCCTTACCCACTGAGCCACCCCGGTGTGTATTCCACCGGAACTGACGCTGGCATGAACTTGGCGTCACCTGACTAACAAAGCGGGCGAAGGATTACGCCAGTCTGTCAGAAATCAAGGAAGGCACAGATCATGAGTAGAAACCAACTAAACTAAAACCTTGCATAGAACGTCTAGTGACATAATTTTTCCAACTAATTTTCATATCCCCGTGGTTCTGTCTCCGCAGCAAGCTCCGTTTGGCATAAGACGAAGGTGCCACACGGCCAAGTTAAACAATTGGCCACAGCCTCACCCTGCGAAAGTGGATGTCCAGCAAAGCTGTTGTCAACCAATACAAATGGTGATGCAGGAGGGTATGAAATGTTTCTCGTCGTCCCGGAGGGCTTGTCGGTTGCGCTCGGCTAGGGTCACCAGATAAGTGTACAGAATATCGGCCCTCTTTTAAATGCGAAGGCATTTCTTAGCCGCAGGTTGTCTTGCGTCGTTGAGCGGCGTGCGCCTAGCAACAGCTGTGGCGCGCGCATAGCAACTGGAGCAGGTGCGGAGTAGCGGAGGGCAAGGGGAGAGGAGGAGCGCGCTCGGCGTGTGAGGGCGCTCGCATCGCGGAGCTCGGGCGGAGTAGCGGAGAGTGAGTGGAGAGGAGGAGCGCGCTCGGCGTGTGAGGGCGCTCGCATCGCGAAGCTCGGGGCGGAGAGAGAGCTCGCGCGCGGGCTGGCGCGGGTCTCTCTCTCCTCTCCGCGTACCCCTCTCCGCTCGCTGCGGATATAAATGCAGGGAGCGCGCGCCTCTCTCCGTGACTGCTTGCCGACTGGCGCCTTGATAGCGATGGAAGTCGGTGAAGTCGAATCCGTCGCGGCAACGATAGCGCAAAGAAGAATTCGGTGCACCCAATGCATTCGCATTTCCGCACGATCCCCTTCGGGGAGGTGGGGGGATTTTTCTCCTATTGATCCGTGCCCCCGCCATGATCATTGGTCAGTTTGAATAACGGGACATTTGTTTAAACTGCGATGGTTCATGGCTGCCGCCATTTTGTTGTTTAGGCGTTTTAGTCGGTAAACTCTGGTAGGCTTAGCTTGTCCTCGCTGCTCTGCGACTGCGCGCGAATGACGTCGTTCCAAAGGCGAATCAAAGATAACGCGTGTAACAATATTTCAGCAGAATTAGTGTGTAAAAATATGCGGCAAATGCTGGGTCCTGCCTTGCCTGACGCATGCGCTTGGCATCTCGGGCAGGAACTTTTCTATTTTGTGACACTAATCCTTCCTAGCCTTCCAAGATGATCTGCAAACAATTTTTAACAGGAACAAATGGTGGGGGGTCCTGTCGTTCACAGGCACCTTATCATCCATAATGCGTCTTCGTTGCTTGTTTTGTGGCTTCCCTAAACGAATTCTGGGCTCTATTATGTATGCCTGCAGATTAGCCTGACGCATGCACTCGGCGTCTTAGGCCTTGGTGGCTTGGCGTTTTTGCCCACGGAGATCGTTTTTGCCCATGGCGATGAAACCGTTGCGAGAAGGGGTATACAGCTTCGCTGTAAAGTCATCCTGCGATAGGTACCGATGTCGTCCCAAAGAACAGTCGCTTAAGAATGCTCAGCGTGGCTCTTGAATCAAATGGCAGAGCCGAACTCACAATCGCCCAAAAAGAGGATGGATTGTGGGGTTTAACGCGCCGACGCAACGCAGGCGATGAGGCGCGCCGTAGTGGAGGGCTCCGGATTAATTTTGACCACCTGGGGATCTTTAACGTGCGCCGAAATCTCGTACACACGGGCGTTTTTGCTTTTCGCCTCCATCAGAAAAGCAGCCGCCGCGGCCGGGAATCGAACCCGCGACCTCGTGCCCAGCAGCCCAACGCCTTAGGCACTGAGCCACCGCGGCGGGTAGCCCAAAAAGAGAAAATCTGTGAACGATTGCTGGTAGTAAAACATCCCTAACCAAGAGAAGAGCGGGAAAGAAAGAAGAAAAAACGGTAAGACTCGTTTAGCCACTGAACATGAGCCGGATATATCAGAGCCTACCATATCACAAACGTACCCACACCAATGAAAATAAAAGAAACACCATATTCATTACGGCATACAAGGCAGTACTCAACCTCGCAATTTTGACCGTGAGACGAGCTGACAACCGGTAAACCACCAGTGTAACCGAATGGACCGCGAAGGATGGGTCTAAAAGAAGGCGAAGGCCATTACTCGATAGACGGATGATTGCTCTGTCATGGGAATCAGTAAAACACGAAAGTGAAGCATGCAGCGAAATCTGCAGCTGAGCATGATTTCTGGTCGGCGGCTGTCTTGTGGGTGTGCTTGGTGAGCGGCGTCCTGCTTGCGAGTCGCTTTGGCAAAGGTGCACTTGCGTCATTTCCGTGACGAATATGACGTCAGTGAAATCTTGGGGTGTCGCGGCATAAAACACTTTTGTGTTAAAATACAAAACAGGAAAACGAACAACCCCAGTATAGCGTACTCTTTAGTGCTAAAGGTTGCTTCTCCGCAAGAAGACCCTGTGTGCATAGGTGCACCCTTTACAGGCCGCTTGCTTCGTTTAACTGGCGTCACTTCTGTGACGGATATGACGTCAGCGAAGTCTTTGTGTATCCGGGAATAAAACACTTTCATGTTAATACATTCGGAGGCAACTAATGGACTAGGGAAGCGCAGGACAAGAGCGATCAAGGTCAATGGGAAGGGCTAAAGTCCTGTAGTCGACCTTAAAAGGATGGGGGTGATGATGACGATCTCCTCAAATTGTGTCTTCATAACACTCTTGAAGAAATCAGAGAAACCACTCACCTGCAACCAAGAGAGCGGCTGGGAAAACTAAATCTGAACCGGCCATCGTATGCAAGATATTTGCTCTGAAAAGAAGCAACTGTGCGCCATGATAGATATGTCACAGGTCCAGCGGCTCCACATACAAACTCTTCTCTACCAAGAACATGGATCCAAACCTGCTGAAGAAATGGCGATATAGAGGATAGAGTTCATTTGAGGAAATTTCGAAAATCGTGAGACCACAGTATACACCGACTGCGGCATGAACGGAAGTACGAGGCAGCAATTGTCGTAGGTGTATGCTTAGGTAATATTTGTGACTGCATAACTATTCCACGTACAGAAGCAAAGAAACAGATGTTGGAGAGATCCTCTTGCAATTTGACTAGTATGGCATACAAACCTAAACATCATTACAGACTCTCAAAGGGAGTAGTTAGACTGCTTTCTGCAGGGAGAATACCTAAACACTACCGTAAGATGCTCCCTTCCAAAGTTTAGAAAGTTAATAACGTCTCCTAGACACCCGGACACGAGGACCGGGAAGAGAACGAGGCACCGACCAAAGAGGCACGTGAACATACGTACCGTGCTCCGCGTGACCACGACTATACCGCACTCCCCTCCAAGAAAAGCGCTAGAAACGACTTTGCATCCTACGCCTGCGAATACGATTTTTCGCTTTGCTACGAGGGTATCTCAATGCCGAAGAATTGACACCTCTATGAAGGATAAACCAACGCAAGTATCTACAAATCTATGTGGGCGAATATTTTTGGTTTGAACATCACACATTAACGCAAAACTCTGTTTCGACGTAACAAAGGCATGCCAAAGGGTATGCTCAGGGGATAGAAACTAAAAAATTGTGTATTCCACTTCTATCGAGACATGGGAGGTAGGTTTGGCCAGCTCGTTACGTAGAGAGAGAGGGAGCGAGAGAGAAATGGCCGCGTATCGGCACCTTTCGTTGCAAAAGTCGCCAAAAACCGATAGTCGACTGGCGCCCCCGTCAAGTAAACGCCTTCCTTCTCTTTCCCGCTCATGTCTTAGGCTGTTTCTCTCCTGTCTCGTTCCTCCCAAGATAGCACGCTAGAGGTTTGCTCAAGTCAATCTAAATTTACCATGTTACACTGCTCCAAGTCGGGTGTCTCGATGCCAGTGCTGCCGTACAGCGGAGACACGCGTGAATTGAGGCCCCTGACAACAACGTTTATAGAACCACGTTGCCCTACTCCACGAGCGTTACAAGCGGAACGTGGATCCCATCTAGTGGAACCTTTCGTGGCTACCGCCATTTGATTTCTTAAATGCCGCCAGTGGTTACCGCTGGCAACAACCCGCCACGCGACGGTTTTGTGCCGTTGATGTATTATTACATTTATCATCGCAGAACCAACCATCTATAATTTTTAAATAAAGGAACACTGCAAATATCCCTTATGTATTGATTTGCTGCCTTTTATTTGCGTAATGTCTTGTTCTTGTTCAATAATGCTGACAAGAGAGAACTCTGACACCGGACATAGATGTTTAGATTTGGCTGTGAGTGTATAAGACTTTTGCGTAGCTTTCGTTTCTATTTGGCTGGCTGGCTGAATCGGGTCACAGACAGACAGTCAGACAGACAGACAGACAGACAGACAGACAGACAGACAGATCGAAATTTTTGTGTTTATGTAGCCCAAGAAAGACTCTTTAATAGCGTTTATTCACATAAAGCATAGGGCGCACTCGGCCCGACCCGGAGGGTCGGGACGACTTCGGCCGCTGACTGCTCCTCCCACCGGCGCTTCTCCGGCGCCCAATGAGCACGCGCCGTGTGGCAAGAGAAATAGACCTATAATCTAGAACAAATTATGAACGGATACATCCTCAGGCTCATCGTGTCGGAGAGGCAAGTACTGCCACTTCCTATGCCGTTACACCTGAATTTTAGGTGCTGTGTTAACGAAGCATGAAACGTGATTTTTAGGCTCACGTAGCCCTGACATAATAAAAAACTATGAAGTGTAATCTTGTTTGGCAAATACGAAGATTTATTCTCCGCCTAGTAAACTGTTTGAAATAACTGCCTGTGCGAAACCGCGGCGGCAACAAATTCAAGAAATATTCATGGCGCCGAACGCCTGTTCGGCGTTCGCATGTTCCGCATGTTACAAGGAATGACGACCAAAAATGGCTTGCTCCTACATGACCCATTCGCGAAAAATATCGCTAGCGTGTGACGTACTCCTACCTGCCGAAGCTTTAAGACGAGTCATGACTGTGCAGCCAACTACAATGAGGGCATTGTCTTTCGGCATTAGGTACGCGTTATTTTCGCGGAAGAGGAATTCATAAGTAGAGCGTCCTCTTCAATACCTTTCGCTTGGTTTTCAACTCCAGCCTTCAAGATATGATACAATAGGAAGCAAAAAAGAAAATATCGATTGTAAAAGTGGTCCCGGTAAACCACACTGTTTTATCGTTCGTTCCTTGACGTACGTAATGACTTTCGAGCCAATGACAGGTACAAAATAGGTTGCAGGCTTGCGCCCTCGTGATACTTGTGTTCATGAGAAAGTTTCATGTGCATCGGGTCAACCACGCATTCCGTATAGTTTACAGATTTTATGCAAATAAAAACGGCAAAAGATACAGTTATGTTAAAGCGGGAGCGGCTGAATGCCCCAGAACCTGGCATTTTTCATTCATTTTTCAACGAAGCTTGGATTGACTCACTTGTGTCGTGGAAACGCGTGATGGTGTTCCAAAACACACAGTGCTGCACAAAAAAAAGAAAACCACCACCCGTCGTAGGAATTGAATCTGGTTCCCTCGTGTTATGGAGCCGATGTCTATCCGATTGCGCCATTTTGACATGGTACTCATATGCAAAGCGCTGGAGGCGATCCTTGCACTTCGTCGTTGCCACGGGTGCCGCTGTTGCTAGGTCGCACTGAACGCCGGGATATGTGCGGCTAATTTGAAATGGGCGTGCTGCAGACTCATGTCTCGCTGCGGTTGATAGCCCGCGCTGCATGCCGGTAGTTTAGTAGGTGATTTGAATGTTGCCGAGAGCTTTAGCGCGACAGCAGACACGCCAGGGGAAGGGAATCTGTATGTGATTTATGTAATAAAGGATGATTCTTTTTCTCGTGTATGTGTGTGGCATGGTTTACTTTTAATATTGGGTCAAGCTCAGCCAGTGGGTTGGGTGGGGTTTAGTTGGGGTGCAAGATTCAAGATTCAAGATTGTTTATTGTCTCCTTTTCATTTTCACCAAATACATGCATGAATGTCTGGATCCTTAGCCTATTGGCTAGTAATGGATCCATTAAAAACATAATACAAACGAATCAGGGGCTATGCTATGTACAACCACATGTTTGAGGGAAATGTAGTATGTACAGGTGTTCAAGAAATTGTGAATAAAAAGCATGTGTATGAATAGGAAAGACACATTCAATATAAATTACAGTGCTAAAAACAAACGCTCGGTTTTATACAAACAAATTAAACTATGAATAAGACAGCTGTGTATAGTTCTCATTGCAATAACACACATACAAAAGACCATACGTCAGGAATAAAGTACATCGTCAGTGGTAGAGGCTGCAAATATTATCGTCGTCCCCAAGACAGCAGCAGTCAGTAAGAAAAACATGTACAAGGCATTGTAAGTTGATGTTATTTTCAATTTATGTTTCTTTTTAAATTTTTTTTCTTACTTTTTGGGCTTCAATATGCTGGATGTTGTGTGATGCAAAAAAAAGTCTTTTAAAGCTTGATCTACCCTGGTTGATTGTAAAACGGATGACGGGAGATCATTCCAAACTTTAACCCCGGCGTACTTGAGACGGCGTTGTCCGTATGTGTTATGAGAGAGAGGGATTAAAAATTTGCCCTCGGAGGCAGAGCGGCTACTTTTACCGGGTCAGGGGTTGGGTTGGGGTTGATTGGGTATGAGTTTGAGTTGATTGAAGGTGGTTTTGTGTTTGGTTAAGGTTTGGTTGGGTGTTCTGAGTTTGGTTTGGTTTATACTGACCGGTGGCCAGCGTCGCGTGAACCTCTTCTCTTTTTTGGGGAGAGGTTGGTTAGTGTTCTTGTTTGCGATCTCGTTTTCGACATTCTCGCTGAATGGTTTGCAGCAGTAGACCCTCACATACCATCAGTAGACCCAGAGGACCTTGAAATGGTGATTCTGTGACCTCGAGAGTTCCCCAAGGGCATTCCAGTGGGTCCGCGAAGCACTCTGTAAAATTGTCATTCTCCCGCTTCCTTCCTCCCTCCCTCTTTTGCCTTTTTTGCCTAACCTCACAAGAAACACGATAGGGTGTCTTTGCGCATGACGCGTAAGTTATTTGACTTCGTCGCAGAAAGAGCTTGAAATCAATCATTATAAAATAGGGGACACTCGGTGGTGTTGTCCCATCCTCTATTGTCCGTGTGTTCAAGCGCTGTCTACGATGAACCAAAACTAGCTAATCCGACTGCCGATTCATTTTTTTTTACTTTTTAGCAGGGTGTCGAACCGGAAATTTTTCGGGTTCGGTTCGGGTTCGGGTTCAAGCCTTTCGGGTTCGGTTCGGGTTCAGTTCCAGAGCACCATTCCGTTCCGGTTCGAACCGGTTCGAACCGGTTCAAACGGGTTCAAACGGGTTCGAAGAAAAAAGCAGGCGTGATTTTTCTGTTAATTTTTTTTGCTCGTTTTTCGTTTCCTTATAAAGTCGGCATAAAAACAAAGTCATAATGAAGGTTTCTTTGTCCAAATATTTTGTCTTCGCCAAACTAATGTGACCCTGCAACACTTTTTTCAACTTTTTTCTAAATCTTGAGTGCCTGCAGAAAGTAGTCAACCAACACTTTAGATTATGAGGTCGCAGTGTGCGTCAGCCAAAAATTACTGGTATCTCCTCGTCAGATAACTTAGAAACTTGCTCAAAATATTTTTCTCTCCTTCCCGGTCTTCGCATTCTTCGACCGCCGAATGACGTCATTGCAGTGGTATAGCGGCTGTTTTCCGGCTTTCCTTAAGTTGCAGAATAGAACGCATTTGATAGCCACTTAAAAAAGCCACAAAAGCGAAGCAGAAATGGACGGTGTATCCGCAGCGACGAGTAAATCACGCACCGTTGCTCTGTGCTGGCAATAGCTATAGTTTTAGCAGTGCTTCCAGATGTGAAGAAGAGTGAAATCGTTTATCTAAAGTGTTGATTTATTTATTTACGGCTTTTTTGTTTATTTATTTATTTATTTATTTATTTATTTATTTATTGTTAGGTTTAACGCGCCCACGCAACGCCGACGACGAGGCGCGCCATAGTGGAGGGCTCCGGAATAATTTTGACCACCTGGGGATCTTCACGTGCGCCGAAATTTCGGACACACGAACGTTTTCGCTTTTCGCTTCCATCAGAAAAGTGGCCGCCGCGGCCGGGAATCTAAATCGCGTCTGTGTGCTCAGCAGCGCAGCGCCTTAGCCACTGAGCCACCGCGGCGAGTTTATCTAAAGTGTTTATCTAAAGAGCTCCTTTAACTGTACCTGCAAAATGTTTTCTATGGTAGTGTGACGAGTATGTGGCGCCGACTGCCAAGCGTGGGAGGTGGCATTTAAAGAAATTTCCTTCTGCTCATCTTTTATCTGCTAACAGAGCTGTTAGAAAGAAAGAATGGATACAAAGACTCATTGGACGGCGTGTAAAGGACGGCATTGGATAGCGAAGCACCGGAGATGGGAACTTGCTAGTGGCCCTTCAGCGACTGGTGACAGCAATTGGGCTCTAGGAAAGATGATAGCCAAGTGAAGTCACAAGCAGCAGTAATGATCACTTGTAGAGAGAGAGAGAGAGAGAGAAAGAGAGAGAGAGAAAATGAAGTTTAATTCAATCGAGGCAAAGTTTCAGAGAGGCGACCTTATTCGAGGGGGCTGAATCGACAGCCGTTTCCATTAAGAGCAACTGATCTTCCAGGCCAGAGCTGGTCATAGCTGTCTCCCAATTCTCTATGGAAACGTGGAGGTTGGGTGGATCTACGGCACACTTGTCGCAGCCGCCTACTATGTGTATGCTGTTCCCAGGCTCTCCACACAAGCAACGAAATGGAGAGAGTAGTGTCCCGTAAAAGAGGTGAAGTCTGGTGTTGTGTGGGAAGGTGTATGCCCACAGGGTGCGGAGTAATCTTTCCTGGTTAATCGGTAGCAATTTGTGCTGGGAGGAATAATTTCTATGGAAGAGGCCATAGTGCTGAGTAAATTCCTGGTCTGTGACTGCAGGATGCATGCACTTGGGCCGGGCTTCATCAGCGCTGGCTAAGCAAGTCAAATCTCGACCCACGAGGTTGGTTATCTTGTTTGCCGAGGATGCCAGTATGACCTGGTGCTCATACAATCGTGACTGGTCACGTTGGTGGTCTCTGATTGATCATCGGAAGTGTGGTAACATGCAATCGACCATTGGCAAAGTTGGGCCACGCCTGCTAAGTGTTTTGGCGCCGCTTTGGCTAAGCGCACGTGCTATCGCCGCTTCCTCAGCTTAGAGGGGGCTGTGTTCGGGGGTTGAGATGCTACACGTGTGGGAGGCTGCAGAACGGTAACAGAAAGAGAAGGTATTGAAGAATGCTATCGGGCGTCTTTGCATCAAACCAGTTGATCGTCCCTCTCTTTCTTTCTTGCAGTTTAGTTTCTTTCCAACTGTCTCCCCTCATATATACACACGTTTTGAAAACCATTTGATGAATATAAAATATGCATTAAGCAATTAGTTAATAACTTTATTCCGAGATGTCAATGTGAATATAACAAAAATCTAATAGCGCAATACGGGCATAAAGAAAGACCTTTTATAGCATTCAGGCGTCGTCACATAACTTTGCGGGTACTTTGTGCGTGACAAAATTTCCTGATTGGTCGAGAAGGAGAACGCTGCAAAATTTCTAAATGCCAAGGACCCTAAATATATCATGTTTGGTCCGACCGTCGAATCGGCCTTAACTGACCCGCTAATTCCTTTATTCCAAATTATTCAACACACCAGTCCCACTAATTCACATTAGCTCATTAACTCACCTAATTCACCCCAGTCTACCCGCTAACCCACACTAATCGACTTCAATCCATCCGCCTCGTAAGTTTAAGGTTGAGCAGATTCAAGATAACATGAAAATGCTATCAAATATACTTTAAAAGTGGAAATTAGGATTCCCCAAATGTTTATATCTCATGTTCTCTTAGAGAAGTAACCAAAGGACACAACGGCACTGTATGCAAAAAAAAAGTGACGTTAATTTTTAGAACTGCGAGTTTTGGTGTCTCAGTGCTGTTTGAAAATAACTGCCCATTCAAACTAGAATAAGTGGAAGATAGGGATTTATTGTTGACGGTGTCCCTGAAGGCCTTCACAAGCGGAGAGGTATGCCTGCGAATTAACAACACATTGAAAACTTTGCACGATTTTAAACACCATGTACCATGAAGAATATTCCATGATTTGTTGCCTCGCAATATGCGTTATAACTTAAGTTATGCTAAATGTAAAAGATAATTGGGAGAGATGGGCAGTACCTAACGCCAAATGATAGTATATGCGGACAAATTTACATTAAATTGAGGGCAATAATTTGAAAAGAACATGATGGGCCTTGGGAACTGCAGACTACGCAAAATATTTCATGGTTCTGTCTGGCGAGTGTCAAAATATCTTCAGACGCAAGGTAGGGTACCGAAATGGAAAACTAGAAATCGCATTTTTGAGTCCCCGGAACAGGTTCGGAACGGTTCCTTCGATTCGTTCCGGTTCGGGTTCAGTTCCAAAATGGCGGAAAAAATACGGTTCCGGTTCAGTTCCGGTTCCGAGCAAAAATTCGGGTTCGGTTCCGGTTTTCGGTTCGGTTCCGGTTCCGGTTCGACACCCTGCTTTTTAGCATAACATGCGTTTTAAAGCTGGCTGTTTGCATAGCACTGCAGCTGTGTGAGAAAGCTTGACGCACCGAAGACGACTTTAGTTCAAAGAGGCACGTGTTGAACTCGTGTTGAAATATTTAACTATAGGGTGCCCCTTCCCTTCTGCATCTCTCGAATGGACTTCGGACACACGCAGTGGAGCAATAGACGCAGGTTCGATTCATAGTAGGCTATATGAAGATTTAAGGGTGACCACACAAGCATTATGTGAATTTCATGAACTAAAATGTACATTTTGTTTGACTGATTTTATTTTCACAGCGGCCGTTTTGTCAAGCCTAGCGAAATCAGCCTCTTTTGTTGCAAGGTTTAAAAAACAACGAAATACCAAAAATAGCCAGAAAGTGTTGAACATACATTCACAGTAAAACCTACGCTTTTGCGCTTTACTGGCGGAGACGTCATCGTTTAAGGCGGCTGAGGGATGCTGTCCATTCACCGCATTAATGAATCTGCGCTCATATCTTCCCGTCCCGAGAGGTCAATACTTACTCTATGGCAACATGGTGAACATCGTGAGTTGCTCCCGAACACGCGTTTGAATGTGCTCTAATACAAACATGCAAATTTCCCCGTTCAAGGTTAATTTGCTCACCAAAAAGCATAGAAAAAGACGCGTCATCCATGTGAGTTTGAAATGTGCAGGACCCTGGTGGGTGCATGGCCGGCATGCTGAAGCCCTGGCTACAATAATGCGGTAAAGATCGATGCTTCTCCACGGACTGGACCGCTGCGTAATCAAGCCCCCCCCCCCCCCCCCCCCCCCACCCCCTTCCTTTTAATTTATACGGTTGCCCATGTCTTCGAACCTCTGAACGACAACCTCTAAATCACGCGGGATGCCACTGTGCTGTCAACACAACCTTGGATGCGTATTTCAAGTTCGGGATGCTGTTGGCCGTACTCTGGGTCTGTCCTCCACTCCAAGTGTTTCCTCGACTCGACTGAGGGGAGTATACCCCAATTCTTTTCCATGCGAAAACCGCTTTCAAGGATTTCCTCCACTGGAGGCTTGAGTGAAGAAGGGATTTAGAATACGGGGCTGTATCTCGAGCTTTCGATGCTCTCATTTTCTCGCGGTGCACTCAAGTCGATGTTTCTTCTACTCCCGCTCCCTTGTTTCCTTATCTTCACCTTTACGTTTTGCTGTGCTCTCTGAATTGATGGTATCAACTCATTTCCAAAGGACATCGAGCTCTGTCGAAACGGTGTTGCCAAAAAAACATTTGTGAACCAAAGATGCTAAACTGCGTCAGGATAGTCTTAAACGGAATAATTTTGCCCGTGAAACAAGTGCGGTTTTTTTCAGAAATTGCGAATTTATGCTCTTTCAAGTAGCCCCTTCCATACAGCGAAAAATTTATCTTGGTAAAAAAACACTCGGGCTAATGGCGGTAATAGGGACAGAAATATCTAATTGATTGTAAGCTTGCCGCATCCCAAGAGGATTATTTTAAGTGCATATTACGAGGTTACACAAAACGTGGAAGTAATACCTGCGTAAGATATTTTACTGTCACATTCACGCAATTAAAAAAATGATACAACTACTGTGAAATATAACGTATACAAAATGCGCACACCATTATAATCTTAGCACTTGTTAGCGACTTTAGAACACACACAGACAGCAAGAGTGTTGTCTGTAACGTTCGACGGCATGAAAATGGAAGAGCCATGGTGAATTACATGGCTCAAACGCATCTGCTGTAGCTTTCTGTTATGAAGGAGCTCAATAAACATAAGCGTCGTCCAAAACTCCAATATACATGGTCTTCTTCAAACATTTTTTCCTGAAAAGTAGTCAGTGTGGAAGTTTCAGCAAACGTAAATTTGACGCAACTCTTTATCTCAGATGTCTGACTAAGGTTCTGCTGAATGTCTGCTGGCAAATATTTAAAACTGGAAAAAATAAATGAGACCACATTTCGCCTATGAATTCCTCTTCCAGGTTATTTGTACCATTACGATGCCTGACTGCGTTCATTTGCCGTTGCGAGTGTATTTGGCAGGAAGCGAGCGCTTTCCCACGTGGCCTCCTTCTGTTTTTCTTTCTCTCTAGAAAAGAGGGACTTCGCCACCGACAGCGGTGGTTTGGTTATTGGGCCTAGAGTGTACTAGGCACTACAGTTTGGTCTCCTGGCTGCGTACTGCTCTCAAAGAGGGCGCCGCTTGTGACGCAGGCGCTGGCCCAGCGGATCGTGCGCGACCTGGAGCTGATTCCGGCCGAGGAGCCGGTGCGGCTGCCGCGTGTGCGCCGCTGCCGGCCGTCGGCCAAGCGCACGAGCTTCGCCCCGCTGCCGCCACCTTCCGCCGACACTGCCCACCAGCACGACGCCAAGGCACGCATTGCGCCCCCGGCACTGGCTTGCTCCTGTTTCTTGCGAGCGGCAGCAGTGCACGGCCGCCACCGATGCCAACCCACAGTCGTAACAGCACAGCACCAGTGAAACAGTGAAGCTTGCCCGCTTCTCTGAGATGCTGATTGCAAATGACTTCTTGTAAAGAATCAATAATGTGGAATGCGGCGCACAAGAATAGCGTTTATGAAATCCTTTCAAGTCGAGCTTCTGGCGCCTTTGCACGCTGCACGCTTTGGCAAGGTGGCGGTCACACTACGCCTAATGGCTCCGGCATTCCAAGACAGCATAAGCAGTGTTCCTGTTTAGCTTTGCTCGCAATGATGCGCTTGGGTATGCTGTGGTTCAAAGCACATGCATCGAATCAGACCGTAACAGAGGAACATGTTGCGGCGCAAGCGCAAAGAATGTGGCAACCTTAGGAGCGATTAGGAAGAAATTCGGTTATATTTGAAATATGACGAGAATATATTGTCAGAATTGGTGAAACCTTGATTTGAAGTTTTGCCTCCAGTAACCGTAACTATTCGCAGAAATACAGTATTTAGAAAATTTGAACGAAACGACTCGAAAAAATTCTTCACATTATAAATGTTAAAACCTTGATGTCACAATTGCTATAACTTAAAAAATAGTTATAAATATTATCACATATACAGAGCTTCAAACATTCGAACTTCCTAGGAGTGGCATGTAATGAATCATAGCAGCAAATACTGTAATTTGAATCAGTTCGACGTTTCCCATGAAATTTAACTACGCGAAAATTATATCTAGGTCAAGTCTTGGTGCTTATACTTGAAAGCTGAAAATACAAAACTCGCCGAAAGATATTATTCATTAGGCTCCATCCCCGACCTCCTTTCACAGGGCTCAGCTGTTGAATTGCGGGGAATGTCGCACTTCTGGCGGCGAAAGTTACGACGGCGTAAAAAGGTATCGAACAGTTTTGGACACGTTAAAACTGTACGTTTTAAAATTCATTCCTTACCACCTCCAAAATGTAGTGTCCAACTTCCCCAAATTGTCACTTCGGTTAAATGCAGCACATCAACATTGCAATCAGCATAGTGTTTATTGAGAAGGTATGATTCAATAGCTGTCAGGAACTTCTGTCCCGACTAGTCCTATAAGACAGCCCGAGCAAAACGGGGACCATTTACTGGTTTGCAAATCTTATGGGGACCCCACGACAAACTATGTTGATCCAATTAATAAAGTCAAACAATTTGCACTTGCAGCTAGAGTCGCCCACATACTTATTTGGTGCCCGCCTTTTGCGTATGACGTCTATACTGACGAGTGTCCTGTTGTCAAAAAATTTAATAACAAAAACTCAACCTGCTCAAGTACCACAGATCTTAAAAAGCTATAAATTTACAATCGTACATAAGTTAATATGTTGCAAACTAGCGATCGCCTTAAGTGTTTGCGACGTCGCAGTTCCCAGAAGCGGGAACCTGGCGGTAAAAGCTAATATAACAAGGCAGAAAAGACATCGACGAAAAAAAAGGGGAAGTGGATGGAGCGAGCTTACAAGGTCCTGAGCTCGTTGAGCAGACAAGCTCACTTGGGCGTCAATAATTTATTATTCCCGACACGCTGTACGCTTCATATTCCATCTCCAACCAAAGGCAATATTTTCTTTTCTGGGCTAGAATATACCGCTCAATATGTCGCAATGAGCTCGACCTGTCACTTAAATGTAAAATTTCAGCTACGTTTGGTGTCCCTCTTGCCTGACGGGACGGAGTGCGACGGTAGCAAAGAGCATCTGCCCAGTGCACCCGCACTGCAACCACCCTGCAAGGATGCGCATGTGTACCACTTGCTTGAATGCTCCTTACGCGAATGCCAACACGCACAAACCGCGTTCACCGTCCGCCGGCGAGCAGTGCACCAAAAATTAGGCATGCCTCTAAAAGCATAAAATGAACTGGTTCAATCGCTTAAACCAGTGGTTCTGAACCGTGAGTGTGGCGGGACCCCTTCCGGGCTTCCAAAAAGTTATGTGGGACCCCAGGACGAACTATGTTGATCAAAGTCATTAAGTCAAACAATTTTCAATTGCAGCTAGAGTCACCCACATACTTAATTCGTGCCCGCCTTCTGTGTCTGACGTCTATGCTGACGCGTGTAGTATTGCCAAACAATTTGCCCTTGCCGCCCAAAGTACCCTGAACACACATACACTGTATTTTGTGTGTCTGGCTTTTTCGCATAGCTGGAGTGTTATGCTAAAAGCAAACCTTAAAACTTCGGTTCTTAAACGTACAAGCCACTTGTTTGAATCTAGCAAGGCTCCCCAATAGGGAGAAAGTATGAAATGTGGGAGAGTTCCGCGGAGTTCTTCGCGGACCCCTGAAATGGCCTCCCGGACCCCAATTTGAAAACCACAGTTACTAGCGAGTAACGAGTGCCCACGACCAGGCATCGAACTTCGGAGCACACCCGTTTCGCTTCCAACAGGCCGACGAAAATGATATCCTCGAGGGGCTTAAGACGTGTTTCTTGCTTGCCATCTCATTCAGATAAGACATCTTGTAGTGCTGCTGTAGCAATTCCGAGGACATGCCAGGACACTTCCGCGACCGAACTAGGTGACCGCAGTAAACTTGCAGCTTTGAGGATCACAAAAGAGTGACTAAAAGATATCCCTGCGATGTAATGGGATTTTTGATGCTAAATTCGGCTGCCTTTTTCTGTAAAGGTCGACTGTACCGAAATTTCACCCCGGCCAAATTTATTTACAACGTGCAGTGTATACGTACCGCGGAACCAACTGCTAAATGACAGGTGGCCCTGTGAAACGCCTAGCCGACGACGCTGCACCTACCGGCGGATCGCGAAAGCAGCCATGAAGCGGAAGTGACATTCCAGCCGTACGAGAACCGGTCGAGCTCCGCTGGACCCGCTTATTCTGGCGGGGCTGCCGCGTGGGCGAAGGTGTTGCGCACAGGTTTTCTTCAGCCAGCGAGCCAGTTGCCTGCCCACTGAAACGCCCTTTAAAGGAGCCATGAAGAGAAAATACAACTTCGTTTAATTTGAAAGAACTAGGATTCAGTATCTCACTCAGCTCCATTACAGCCGCAAAAGTTGTTTTTTTAACGAAAAAAAAAGCAAGAAATATTTAAAAACTTTCGAATTTTGCGCCACAGTGACGTGTTATGAGCAAGAATGACGTCATACGGGCCAGCAATAAAACATAATTTTCAGTGCGTTAACTGCACGTTAGCATTCAAGTGATGCGGTCAAACGGAACTAGAGGCCCCATTACAGACGTCCAGTCATGTGTGGTCGCGATAGGTCAGTTAGGCGGCCTCCAATCGCACAAAGAAGGTTCCGTGACGTCATAGAAAAGTTGCGGGAAATTGGCTAGGGGGTCGCGACTGCTTCAAATGTTTTCTTTAATATCTCCGTTATTTGTTCGAAGATTGTGATGATATTGGTATCATTGTTATCGGGACTAAGCACTCTTTCTAATAAACCCAACTTGTATTTTGTCTTCATGGCTCCTTTAAGCCAGGCCGTAATGGCCTCTCTCTTCCCAATATAGATCTCGGAATCGGAGGTTTTCGCTGCTCGTTCGCGCCATAAATGTGCGTACCTCAGCTGTGGTATTTTGTTTCCTGCAGTCTTAGGTCGACTATAAGGCAATATGGATTTCAAGAGGTAGAAATGTTTGCCCAGTTGGCCTGTAAGCGTATGTTAGGGGCATTAGAAATGAATGTGTGCGCGCAGCGACAGTGAAGTTTGTTACAGTTGTCGCGCCTTTTTTAATAGGTTCCGGTGCGAGGGAAGAGTTATCTCATGTTTTCTGCATTGTTAGGTGTTGGGGCTCACTTCCTTACATTACACTTGTTTCAGTAAATCAAGATGTTTCACTCGAATGGTTCATGCAATACTTTCTTTTCGGTAGCGCTGGAGGTTTGATTTATTTTTCCGCGCGAGGGAGGGCACACTTTGTGGTGGGCAAATATAGCGGCCTGGTTAGCATTGCAAGTGAAATAATAGCATCAGTCGAGAGCATTGAGGGAGGTAATAAATGCGGGGATTATTTTCAGTTCTTTCTGGTTAAGAATGCTAAGAGAAAAGCATGATATAAAAACACTTCAGCGTTACTTATCCGTTGCATTTCACTCATGTGGGAGGGCTCATACAAATCGTTTTCAATGTGGACCGTTGTTGGAATCGAGTTGAGGGGTAGATATCGATGGACGTAAATACAGTTACGAAAAATTCAGAAGATATTCGTCTAAGGAGATGCGAGGCTCACTTTTGCTACTCTGAAGACTGATGGTAGCGAGTGACGTTTCTATGTCTGGTTTGAAAAACCTGCCTTTACGGTACCCTAGCTTTCTAAACTTTTAACAACGGGCACTGTTGAACGGATATGCTCGACAAAGGAACACAGAAAAACGCATTTTCAAGGACATGTGACACAGAAGCAACGGGTGCCGCCTCCACAGGGCCAGAGTGCTAGCTGCCTCTTCCGAACGAATCTAATCGAGCGAAAACTTTGGCCAAGCAGTGAACGAACGTTGTAAGGATCGCGTCTGTGATGCTGGTGCACTCAGCTGGGTGCTTTGCGGGTTCACTGCGGCCTTTCAAGGGTAGAAGTGCATAGAACATCTAGAAAATATGTACGTATGTATGTGACTACACACATAGTCTTTTGACTGCAAGCCAAAGTAGTTTTGATGCCAAAGTAGTTTTGACTGTGCTGGCAAAGGCTCAGGCGGGTCGCATAAAATCTTGCAAGTTTTATCGGCAGAGGTATTGAGCACTCTCGTGTATCAGTTGCGTACATGAGTGCACCTGCGCACTGATGACAATCAATCAATCAATCAATCAATCAATCAATCAATCAATCAATCAATCAATCAATCAATCAATCAATCAATCAATCAATCAATCAATCAATCAATCAATCAATCAATCAATCAATCAATCAATCAATCAATCAATCATTTATTTAACGTGCCCAGGAACAACCGAGAGGTCTTGATGCTGGCGCACAAAAAAAACGAAACAAAAAAACTAAGAATAACACAATAGAACAAGATGACTGTTCAGAATAAAACTATAAGAGACACAATGAGTACACAAATATTAGGACGACAGGACAAAAGTAGATTAACACAGTATTAGAAATAGCTAATGATAATTACGAAAAGTCAGATAATATACATACATACATACATACATACATACATACATACATACATACATACATACATACATACATACATACATACATACATACATACATACATACATACATACATACATACATTAATACATACATGCATACATACATACATACGTACATACAACAATGCGCCAGATTAACTAAAAGGGAAGGATATAACAAATTGCACATGTGATGTTATCTTATAACGGTACAAACCTTGGAGGAAAACGATAACTGTGACCCATCAAAAACATCGAGGTCAAGAAAATAAAAATTATAAAGACTTTGTATCCTGTTGAGGGTTGAGTGCTGAGAGAGGCGGGTAGTTACAAGAAACGGCCTGCTCTCTCTTGTTTGCTTCCGCGGGATCCGAAAATTAATACTATTGAGCAGTATAGGACAGGATATAGTACCGTGAACGAGCTTGAAACGAAAGAGATCAGCGCGATTTCGCCGGCAGCGAAGTGAAGGCAGTGACAATAGTTCAACGGTGTTAGAACACAAGCCAGAGTCATTTTTAGCGAAGCGATGGTTGTAAACGCTTAGACATTTTTTCTGTACACGCTCGATTACGTTACTTAAGGAATTAGAGATGCCATTCCAGATCACAGATGCATACTCAAGTTGAGGAAGACATATTGCGGTGTACAATTTGCGGAGTGGCATAGGAGAATTGAATTCTCTCAATATTCTACAAACACAGCCGAGAGAACGAAGACCCCGCATAGCAACACGCTTAGTATGAGCTGAAAAATGCAAGGTGCTATCGAAGAGAACGCCGAGATCACTGATCTCACAAACCCTACATAGAGACACAGAATTCACAGAGTATAAAAAAGATACGCTAGATGATTTGCGAGTGAAACACATAACTTTTGTTTTTGAAATATTGAGAGAAAGGTTATTGTTTTTACACCATTCCGAAAAAGAACACAAATCAGACTGCAACAAGCAACAGTCGTTAAATGAAAGAATTTCCCTAAATATCTTTATATAATCTGCATACAAAAGGAAAGAAGAATTGCGAATGGCAGAAGAAACGTCGTTAACATACATTAAAAAGAGGAGTGGGCCTAATACCGAACCCTGAGGTACACCACTGGTCACTTTGTAAAAGGAGGACGTTTGGCCATTGACGGCAACATAATATGATCTGTCACGAAGGTAGCTATGCAATAGATTCACAACAGCGGTGTCAACATCAAAATGACCAAGCTTAACCATAAGCATTGAGTGACTGACTACATCGAACGCTTTGCTGAGGTCACAGTAAATGGTGTCGACCTGTCCTCTCTGGAATACAGGTGTACATATTTGCGTCATGAAACTGGCAAGATTAGTGACGGTTGAGCGGCCAGCGACAAATCCATGTTGATTAATATTCAATGAGTTTTTCACATTAAAAGACAGTATGTGGTGAAGGGCCAGCTCAAAAATCTTTGACATGGCACAGAGAAGAGAAATCGGTCGACAATTCGAGACATCAGTTTTAGAGCCAGACTTAAATACTGGAAAAACACGAGCAATTTTCCACATGCTAGGAAATGTGGAAGTAATCAGACAGTTAATAAATATGCTAGTCAGTACTGGGACCAATATACTGCGATAAGCTTTTAGTATAGCTGAGGGGATACCATCTGGACCACATGATAAGGATGGTTTCAAGCGCTTAATGCATTCGCTGATGAGATTTTCATCTAGCGACAGAGCATTGGGTGTGTTGATTTCCAAATGTTGTTCGATAGTAGTCCTAGAGTCAGAGGCTTTATAAACGGAAGAGAACTGCGTGGCAAAACAGTCAGCGACGGCTTGTAATTCTGTTCCATTGGAGTCCAGTAGTATTAACGGCTCTTCACTTTTGTTAGACCGTTTGCGTACATACTTCCAGAACTCAGCCGGCCTGTCAGAGGCGCTTTTTTCTAAGTGTGCAATATATGAACTGTGATCCCGTTTATATAGGCGTTTACAGAGAGTTCGAAAACATCGGGAATCTTCCTTGCGCTCCAGAGATGGAGTGCTTTTAAGCTGTCTGTGTGCGCGATCTTTATGCTTTAGAGCACTTATAAGTTCAGACGAGAACCAGGGGGGATATTTCTGGAGTTTAGGAGTATATTGTGGAATATATTTGCGCATACTGCTTAAGATAAGTTCCGTAAGCTGATCTACTTGGTAATCAACATTGGTTTTTTCAGTTTAATCAATCAATCAATCAATCATGTTTATTTACGTGCCCAGGAACAGCCATAGGCCTGAGTGCTGGCGCACGGGTAGTTACATGAAAACAAAATACAAGAAACATATAGGAAGAAAGAAACAAGCGACAAGACACACACGAATTGAAGTAGTGAAAATGACAGAAATAAAGCACAGGCGGAGCCTGGGTACAGGTAAAAAATAAAAAAAGAAGATGCCTATGTTGCTCTTCCCGTCGTAAAGGCCACACGACAGGCAGAGCAACAAAGTTGTTTGACAGTAATACAACAAAAACAACGGCAAGAGTGTAGAGACAAATGAAAAAACGAACAAATGACAGTAAACAGTTTCAAAAATAGGCAACTATCAGTTGGATAGACACAACCGCAGAGAAATCAAATTCCAGAAAAAAAAGAACGACAGACATATCATAGGTGTTTAACATACTGTATTCAACAGCGTTGTACGGTAAACTGTAAAGGATTTCTGAAAGATGTCAAGGCGTTCAAAGAAGCGGTTGTAACAATTCTGTATTTTGCGCACAGGAGAATGATTGGAGTTGCGCGCAGCGGTCAAGAACGGGCGATGCGACCTGGCGGGCCTTTGTAGTACACTAAACTCTAAACAGTTAAGCAGGTCTGCGCAAGAAAGGTCGCCATGAACAATTTTGTGAAGAAATGTAAGGTCTGCACGCATACGTCTGCAGTTCAAGGAAGGGATGGAAGGGACTATGGATAAGTCAGAATCAGGATGAAAACTGTGATTGTGATGACGGTGCTTAAATATGGATAAAAACTTCTTCTGCACACGTTCTATTAATTCACTACTAGATTTGGAGATGCCGTTCCAGGCAACAGAAGCATATTCTAACTGTGGTATACATATTGCATTGTATAGCATTAGAAATGGATCTGGAGAAGAGAATTCCTCTGTAATCCGACACACATTTCCAAGGCTTCGGAGTGCTCGCCGGGTGATGAGCCTAATATGAGGAGAAAAAGAGAGGGTACTGTCGAAAAGCACCCCTAGGTCCCTAATCTCCTCAACCCTTTGCAGAGGAGCTCCCTCAATACTGTAAGAAAACAGCAGACGGTGGGTTTTCCGGCTGCAGGGGAGAACCTTTGTTTTAGTGGGGTTTAAAATTAGGCAGTTTTTCCTGCACCAGACCGATAATTCCGACACACCCCTCTGCAAGGCACAGCAGTCCTGAACACCGCTAATGTGCCTAAATAGTTTGACATCATCAGCATAGAGAAGAAAAGAAGAGTTTGTTAACACTGTTGAAACATCATTGATAAAGACAGAAAACAATAATGGACCCAGCACGGAACCCTGGGGTACACCACTTGTTGCAGGGTAAACACTAGACTTTTTGTAGTTAACATCTACATAAAAGGACCGGTCAAGGAGATAGTTGGACAACAAGGCAATAAGGCTTGCGTCTACACCGGACTTAGCAAGCTTGTTAATTAATAACTGATGGTTCACCACATCAAACGCCTTACTGAGGTCAAAATATATAACGTCCAACTGGCCGTTTTCACAAACTGCAGCCGAAGCCTGTGTCATAAAGCTTGCAAGATTTGTGACCGTCGATCGACCCGAGAAAAAGCCGTGCTGATTTGGTATCACAACGTTCTTGACGCAGGCAGCAAGAACTTTGTGCAGAGCTGACTCAAAGAGGTTTGAGGCGACACAAAGGAGTGAGATCGGGCGATAGTTAGAAACGGCTGACTTATCACCAGACTTAAATATTGGAAAAATTCGAGCGATCTTCCATGCACGACGAAATTTACCTAAAAGTAAGAAGTTATTATAAATGGAAGTTAAGACAGGCACAAAAATGTTCCCGTAAGACTTCATGAGGGCTGCTGGAATTCCATCTGCACCACAGGAAAATGATGGTTTCATCCGTTGAAGGCTATCATTGACAATTTTTTTCATCGAAAATTAGAGTTATTAAACGATAGGCGTTCGTCGTTGCCATCTGGCAGTTGAAAGACAGAATGAAAGTACTGAGCAAAACTGGTGGCAACATCCTCAACCTCTTCACCATCGGAATTAAGCAGGCTAACGTGTTCTTTAGACGCCTAAGAACGGCCGCGTACATACCTCCAGAATTCAGCCGGTTTCTGAGACGCAGCAGCCTCTAACGATTCTATATAGAGCTGGTGGTCACGCCGGTAGAGGATTTTACAAAGTGAGCGATACCGACTAAACTCCGCTTTCCACTTGTCAAGCCCAGAACGCTTGGCCTTTTTGTGGGCGCTGTCCTTAAATTTAAGCGAACTTCGAAGTTCTTTAGAAAACCAGTGGGGAAATTTGGAAGGAACAGGCTTATAACAAGGGATATACTTTTCCATGCCACTTCTGACTATTTCGGTAAAACGTCGAACCTGTTCGTCAACATCATTGACATCCAAAACACTAGACCATTCAGCAGATGAATAAAAGTGATACAGCCCAGCATAATCTCCACGCTTGAAAGCATATCGCGGGACTGAACAATTGTCAACACCGCCAGAGCGATGCTGGGTCGCGACCGAGACAGAGACAATTAGAGGGGGGTGAAACTTGTCGGGGTGCACAAGGGATATTTCGGAGGCACACACTTGTACGTTTTTAAAGTTTGAGAAGCACACATCTAGAACATTACCACAAGAGTTTTCTATGCGGCAAAACTGCTGCATGGAGGTGAACGACTGAAAATCTAATAGCATGCTGCATTTCTGCGCTGCATAATGGTTTTTGTGCTCAAAGGAAAGACTGTTCCAGCGAATACCTGGGGTGTTGAAGTCTCCAAGTATGATGAGCTTATGGTTGGAGTGTGCATTTGAGACATTTTCTATGGATGTGAGTGTTCGAATAAATTCAGAAGGTAATACATTCGGGGATATATAGAATGCACCGATGAGTAGCTTCTCGCCCTTCGTGAGGCCTACCTCAAGCCAGACTGATTCGTCTAGGGTCTCGAGGTCAGCACGCCGCATGCACTGCACTGAATGATCAACGGGAACGAGAACCCCGCCACCTTTTTGTTTAGGTCCAGTTAATTTTCTGTCGCTTCTAAAGATTTGATAGTTAGAAGGGAAATAGTCGGAAGACGAGATATCATCGGAAAGCCAGGTTTCAGTAATGACAACAGCAGAAAATTTAGAGCATACAATATTTCTAATAAATTCAGAGGACTTAGTTCGTAGACCTCGAGTGTTTTGATAGTATATGTCGAAACTCTCGTACTTACTGATCATTTTCAGTTATTTCAGAGCTGTGCAGCATACCAGGGTGGACCTTGCCTTGAAACGGCTTGAAAAGGCAGCCTTTTGGCCACATAGACGGGTCGCTCAGGCGCCTAAAACACTCCTCGTTAACAGTTACGCAAAAAGAAGAATAGGAGTCGTACTTAGTCCTAAGGCGTTTCCACGACAATGGCGTAACTTGCACAGTTGACAAGTGGGCCAACAGTTGAGCAGATGTGGTGTTAGCCGACAGTTTCGAAACAAAGATGGCCCTGGAGCTGGGTGGTCGGTGTACCACAACCAACTGAGAAGCTTCCGACGCACCCACGCGGGGAGGGCTCCTTTTCTTCTGCAAGTTCGTCGGCGGGCCATTAAACGCAGTGTCGGACCTAGGAGGCGGGGGCAGAGGGTGGACCGAAGGGGAAACCAAAGTGCTCAAGGCCATAGCAGGTTGACTGCTGGGGCTGTCAACGAACGGCGAAGCGGTGGTAGAGGACAGGAAGGGGGCACATTCACCAGCTGCACCGGCGGCAGCTTCGTGAATGATAATATTAATAATATAATAATAATGTAATAATAATATAATAATAATAATAATAATAAATTAATAATAATAATAATAATAATAATAATACTTTATTGCCCTTGGTTGTGACAATACAGAGTAGCGGGCCCGTCAAAGCCGATTTGGCTTGAGGAACTGGGCCCGGCAAGTCGACGAAGCGAAACAAATGAAAGGCAAAGTGGTACATGTAGTCGCCGAAAACTCAGAAGGACCGCATCAGATAAACATAAGCATGTATACACGAAAAACACTTGATAGGTTCAATAATGACATCAAAATTTTTAAGTAGATTATACAGCATACCCATTCAACGCTTTCTTAAGTTTCATTTTAGAGGATGCATCAAAAATATAATCTGGCAATTCATTAAACATTTTTGGGACATAAACACATCTTCGTGCCATACCGTATCGAGTACAAGAACGAGGGACAACAAAACGAGGGTGATTTCGTACAACTCGAACAGACTTATGTTCAACCTTAAAATCAGAAACCCAAAAATGATTAGTAACGACCGTCTGAATAAAGAGAGCATTGTGAATTCTATTTTGTGAAAACCAACCTACAGCATTACTTATGTCACTTTGTAGAAATCTTATCGCTGTTCCATAATTAAGATGTTTAGCAAGTAGTACGGTGTCATCGGCGTACTGGAACACCTTGCATTTATGAATTACGGACGGAAAATCATTCATATAGATATTGAAAAGCAGAGCAGATAAAATTGATCCCTGTGGCACACCAGTTAGTAAAGGAAGAGGACTGCTAAATTCTAGGTTGTTATCTGTAGTTACGACCTGATACCGACCACTAAGATATTGATTCAAACGATCATAAAATGGCCCCCGGAACCTAATAGTTGTAGTTTTTGTAACAATATTTTGTGGCAAACAGAGCCGAACGCTTTAGCTACATCTAAAAATAAAACACATGCAAAAAGATTAGAATAAAAGGCGGAGTATAATTCGTCTGCAAATTCTTCCAGCAGTGTGATCAATCAATCAATCAATCAATCAACCTTTATTTTTGGTGCCCAGGAACAACCCTAGGGTCTTGGTACTGGTACACCATATACAAGCATTCATAAAAACAAACTAAAATCAAGACAACACAACACATAAAACCATATATATGAAAGAAACAATAAAGTAAAAATAGTTACAGAGATCCCAGAAAGCAAAACAGCAAAAAAAAGGAAGCCTAGTGTTAGAAGCCATGACACCCGGCCAGCAAAACGTTGAGGGCACGTGAAAAATTAAAAATACACAAGCAAATACTCAATGAACATGACGGAGATAGATTATACATATAAAACAAAGGTTTTGTAACAAGATCTTAGGAAGTTTCAAAATGGAAAAACGAAGTTCAGCGTTACAAGCACTGACACTTAAACCGACAGAAATTCAAGCAACACAAAATCAGGAAAAGTGAAAAACAAACAAGTAAGATGATGATTTGCATAGAATAAATACGGAACAGAAATACGCCACATAAATGACATCAAGGCACTTAAGCTACAACAGTTTTCAATTCATTAGAGAACAAAGACAAAGAGCTCTGGAATATATCAAGACGATCGGAATATTCATTATATGCACATTGTATTCTGCAGATGCACGAGCGTCGTCTACTTAAAGCATCTGTTCTGAACGCTCGAAATCTTCGGAAAAGTTTGTTCGGCAAGTTGACATTGATAAGTGGAACCAAGTCATCACACAAAATATCACCATGGAGAAGTTTATAAAGAAAGATAATGTCAGCTCTCATTCGTCGACACCAAAGGGAAGGAATACTTTTGAGACAAGACATGCTGCCATTTGCGTCTTCTTGTACATGATGGAAACGGTGCCTAAAGATAGAAAGGAACTTATTTTGAACCCTTTCGATGCGGTCACTATTGGACTTGCAAGTTCCATTCCAAACAACAGAACCGTATTCGAGAAGAGGTAAGCAGAGAGCTGAATACAACTTTAAGAAAGGAAGAGGACTTTTAAACTCTCTAGAATACCTGCAAACAGCATCCAGACATCGAAGAGAGCGTCCGGTAATTTGTGTAACGTGGGAAGAGAAAGTCAGAGAAGAATCAAATAGTACTCCCAAGTCCCGAATTTCGGTCACCTTCGGCAGTGCAGTGCTTGCTATTTTATAGGAGTATTGCAGCTGTTGAGTTTTCCTACTATAGGAAACAACTTTAGTTTTTGAGGGGTTCAAAATTAAGTCATTTTTGGTGCACCAACGATGGAATGACACGATATCAGCCTGAAGAGAATTACAGTCCTGAACATTACACACTTCTCTGAAGATTTTTATATCATCAGCATACAACAAAAAAGATGAATTTTGAATGGCAGAAGCAACATCGTTAATGAAAATGGAAAAAAGAAGGGGGCCCAGAACGGAGCCCTGGGGTACGCCACTTGTTGCTTTGTATCTAAATGATGTTTGACCGTTAACACGTACATAGCAATATCGCTCCTGGAGATAGCAACGTATATGACCCACTAAAGAAGCGTGAACATCTAACAGAATGAGCTTGGCAAGCAATAACGAGTGGTTGACTACATCAAAGGCCTTGCTCATGTCACAGTAGACCGCATCAAGCTGGCTTCTACCAACTGGGCTGGGACAGCCTGCTCCATGAAGCATGCGAGGTTTGTGGAAGTTGAGCGACCACGCATGAAGCCATGTTGATTAGGAATGAGGACGTGTTTAAGTGAGAAAGACAAGACCGCATGAAGAGATAACTCGAATATTTTAGAGGCAGAACAAAGGAGCGACACTGGCCTATAGTTCATGGGGTCAGTTTTTTGGCCTGACTTGAAAACAGGGAATACACGAGAAATTTTCCATGAGCGAGGGTACGTGCCAGACCGGAGACAGTTATTAAATATTGAGGTGAACACAGGAACGAATATATTTGCATACGTTTTTAGAATTGCAGCAGGAATACCATCTGGCCCAGAAGACAACGAGGGCTTTAGCCGCTTGATGCTGGTCCGCACGATATTCTCATCCAATTGGAAACAAGCGGAGTTACCGTCCTGGTGACAAGAGGCGCTGCCGTCATCACTACCACCGCTAAGCCCAAACAAAGAAGAAAACTGACGAGCAAAGCAGTCGGCCGCATCTGCAACCTCATCGCCGTTGGAATCCAGAAGACGAATAGATTCTTTCGTTGTACTAGATCTAGAATGAATGTATTTCCAGAAGGCACCCTGCTGATGAGTTGCTTTAGCTTCAACTGACGCCAGGTACAAAGCATGATCACGCTTGTGCAATATTTTGCATAGGGCACGTAGGCGCCGGAACTCCTGAGCGAACTGATTCGCACCAGAGTGCTTCATCTTTCTGTGCGCACGTTCTTTGAGTTTCAGGGCATCCCGCAATTCAGAAGAAAACCAGTGTGGGAACTTGAACTTCTTTGGTAAATATTGCGGGATGTATTTCTTCATACCCAAAAGCACAATCTCAGTAACACGGTCAACTTGTTCATTGACATCAGAGAGGTCAATGACTGTTGACCAAGGGACAACAGAAAAGTAGCCATACAGCCCAACGTAATCTCCCCGGGCGAAAGCGTAGCGAGGTTGCGCATTGCTTGAAATTACAGAACGGTGGAGTATTGTAGGAAGGCAACAGGAAATAGAAAGAGGAGGATGATATTTGTCAGGTATTACTAAAGCACAATCAGAACGCGACACACTAATACCAACGAAGTTTGAAAAGCACAGGTCCAGAATGTTTCCACTGCAGTTTTTTATGTGATTACGCTGTGCCATGGAAGTGAAAAACGAAAAATCTAGTAACCTATTACCCTTCTGTTGAAAGTGGTGGTTGTAGTGGGAACAGGTGAGGTGGCTCCACTGAACGCCAGGAGCGTTAAAATCTCCAAGAAGGAGGACCTTGAGGTCGCAATGAGTAGTGAGCACCTGTTTAATGGAGGAGACTAACTTATTGACCGCGTCAGGAACTACATCAGGAGGAACGTAAAAAACACCAACTAGAAGTTTTTCAGTTTTAGAGATATGAATTTCGACCCATAAAGACTCACCTGCGTTTTCAATATCGCTACGTAGCACACACGGGAGAGATTTGTTAACTGCGAGAAGTACCCCGCCCCCCTTTTGTTTGCATCCCGTTAAGGCACGATCATTACGATATACATGGTAATTTTGAGGAAAATAATCACTGGATAGAATATCAGGGCACAACCAAGTTTCAGATATAGCTATTAACGGAAAGCAAGATGCCAGAACATTACCAAAAAATTCAGTCGCCTTAGTTCGAAGACCTCGCACATTTTGATAAAAAACATCTAAACTAGTCATTATTCTTTTTCTGGTGTGTTGCGCTCAGAGCTGTGAAGCATAATAATAATAATAATAATAATAATAATAATAATAATAATAATAATAATAATAATAATAATAATCAATAAATCAATCAATGTTTATTAGAGTGCCCAGGAACAGCCGAGGCCTTGGTTCTGGCGCACTGAGGAAGACAAAAAGCGGCACTAATATACAGCAGAAACTCACAATATAAACAGTCAACAAGAAGAACGAGCAAAGAAAAAAAAACGAGCAGTAAAACCCTAAGGATAATAAAACGGTATTCCAAACACAATTAGACGATTAAGAAACTCTAATGGTGGATCAATGGCAAAAGTATATGGAACAATGGTCACAGCAGTTGGGTGAAGTAAGCAGACATAAAAACATATTCGCAGATATAGGCGAAAACACAAAGCTTCAATTAAACATGAATGTATGAAACAAAATACAGGAACTGATTTATGAAAAACAGCAACAGAAGATGGAAAGTACCAGACACATCACAATAAATCGGGTGCGATGGAAAGCAAGTAGCATACCGTAATATATGACAAATCGATGAAGCAGTTACAGCCACAAAGTCACGAATATATTGGACTTACAAACCAGAAACAAGAACTATGAAGACATTTCATACATAAAAACCACATAAAAAACTAAAAAAAAAAGTGCCGAAAAGAAGAGTAATTATTGTATCACAGCTAACAACCCAGTCAAAAACTCCCGAAGGGGACGTTGAAATATATCAAGTTTCCCAGAGTGACAGTTATAGAGACGCTGCACTCTTTGGAGGGGGGGATGGGTGTTGAGTGCTGTAGCATTATGGAAAGGGGGGGTAAACCTTGTTGTTTTTTGCGAAACACGAAGGCTGACTTGTGCAAGTAGTTCCTGGCATGTGATAATACCATGAAGCAGTTTATATAGAAAAAGAAGATATAGGCGGGTTCGCCGACAACTCAGAGAGACAGGCAATGGGAATCTGGATACTGCTAAGGCAGTCTCGGGAGGCCCAGAGGAAAAACGATGCCTGTATATTGATAGAAATTTGGTCTGAACACGCTCTATACGTTTGCTGTTAGAATGGCAGGTTCCATTCCATACGACAGAGGCATATTCTAGTTGAGGAATACAAAGTGTTTTTAATAGTTTCAGGAATGAATTAGGGGACCGAAAGTCCCGTGAAAATCTGCATATAGCACCAAGAGAGCGAAGAGCCCGCCGAGTAAGTTGATCGACATGGGGCGAGAAAGTTAAGGCGCTGTCAAAGAGCACTCCAAGGTCTCTGATACCATCAACTCTAGACAGGGGGCCGCCGTCAATGGTGTAAGGAAAGTAAAGGATGTTTGTTTTTCGGCTATAAGAGATGACCTTTGTTTTCTTTGGATTAAGAGTTAGTCTATTCTTTGAACACCATTTAGAGAACAAGGACACATCTTTGTTTAGGGAAACACAGTCCTCAGCAGACTTAATACGTTTGAATATTTTGATGTCATCAGCATAGATTAGGAACGAAGACTTCTTGATTGCAGCTGACACATCGTTTATAAAAATAGAAAACAACAGAGGGCCCAACACAGAGCCTTGGGGCACACCACTTGTTGTCCTGTACATAGCGGACTTCCTGCCGTTAACACTCACATAACAAAACCGATTGTGTAGGTAACTCCATAACAATGCCACGAGTGGTGCATCAACGCCAGACAGTAAAAGCATATTAAGTAACAACGAGTGGCAGACAACATCGAATGCCTTGCTCAGGTCACAGTATACAACGTCCAACTGGCCCCTCTCTGAAACTGCTGCGGAGGCCTGCTCCATGAAGCAGGCGAGGTTTGTTGTTGTCGACTTTCCCGATATAAAACCATGCTGGTTAGGTATAACGACGTTTTGTACAGAACTTGATAAGACTTTGTGAAGCGCTGTCTCAAACAGCTTGGAGCAGGCACAAAGGAGAGAAACAGCCCTATAATTTGTTGCGTCAGACGTCGGGCCTGTCTTTAAAATTGGACGCACTCGAGAGATTTTCCACGTGCGGGGGAAGACGTTTGTTTTCAGACAATTATTAAATATAGTAGTTAGAACAGGTACAAAAATACTGCCATAGGTTTTAACAATGGCTGGAGGGATTCCGTCAGGGCCACAGGACAAAGATGGTTTCATGCGCTTTAGGCTCTCAAGAACCAGCTTTTCGTCTAATAGTATAAGGCTAATAGTATAAGGCTATTATAATAATAATAATAATAATAATAATAATAATAATAATATAATAATAAAAGAAGCGCTTGGTTTGTGGCATCTGGCGGATCAGCTATAAATGGCGACGAAGCGCCGTTCGGACGCGATTCTAGCTTAGCACCGCCCAGCTGTTCGATCACTTGACGGAGGGCCTAATCTGCCACAACGGCGCACTGTCAGCTCTGCGCGAAGTGGTCGAGCTCACGCTGTCCACTTTTTCACAACGGGGTGCGGAATGTCGGCGAGCTTTGTTGTGTAGGGCTGGCATAGAATGAAGGCGCTGTGTCAACCCACTGGAAACAGTGGCATTACTGTGTTTCGGCGTTTTCATATGAGAAATAAAATGTTTTTGTCATTGCAGGGCCACCGTGTAGAAGAGCTGATGGATGGCCGGATACGCGTGACGGTGCGGCGCACCAAGCCCGTGTTGGGAATCGCCATCGAGGGAGGAAACAACACCTCGCAACAGCTGCCGCGGATTATCTCCATACACGTACGCAGACTTATTGGTATAGCGCTTGACGATTGTGTCAAACCGGAAAAACTGACATTTCTCAACACTGCAGCCTGCTTGTATGCTTTCCAAAATCTTTCATTCTAATACCAGGCGGATTTAGAAATTTACCCCTGTTTTCGTTTATTCGCTTGCAGAGTGCTAGTCACAACTATAACTCTCGTGGATCAGAAAGGCCAACTTTCGATTCCGACGCAAGCACTAAACAAAGAGATCGATAGTACAGACTAGTTGGCATAACAGGCGTTGTCTCCTTGCTCAACCATATTCTTACGAATGAAGCAGAACACACTAGCTGCTCCAGGGAGGGTATTTCCAAACGCTTCGCTACACAGCGCCCAGGTGACGCGTCTCTTCGCGCAATGCAGAACGTTAACTAAACGTGGTCAGAGGCTGCACCCCTAACCTAAAGTGACCTAAAGCACACCAAATCACCATTATTAACAAAAACGACACGTAGACTTGAGTTTAGAAAAAACAATTGCAAAAAAAACACACCAAGAAATGAAGCAGTACCACTTAACGTGAAAGCTGTGGGAAGTGCAGAGCAGTAGTTTGCCACACGGACTGTGGCGCCATTCTCCACTCTTTGCTACCACCCCTCACCCACTTACCCCCTCTGTGTCACCCCTCTCTTGATGAATTTTATAGGTTCGTTTAATGCAGTTCAATATTCCCACCTTCGCAGTGCTCGCGCGCCTTCTTCTGGGACAGTTCGCGCCCATATTCTGCCTAGAACCGCACGAGCGGGAGTTCTGTACTTTTAAGTGCAGAGCACTTTAGGGGCCCGGCTAGTCGTCGTAGCTCGTCCGCGGCCACGCTATCTATCCACCGCAGTCCCACGGTGTCATGCACCCAAACAGAGGCTTCGAAAGGATATCCACTTGTCCCTTGAGTCAGCCTTCCGGCCAACAGTTAGGAGGATAACGGAAGATGTTTATATACACATAATCGTTCGAAACTCCGGCTTCTTTCTTCGGCGGTCGATTTTTTGTTTCGCTTACTATCGCGAAAACCAACCCAGTGAGCATTACCAACTAAATGGACGCGGGGACTGCTGGCTAACTGCATAGATTTTACCTAAAATGTACCTGCAGTTTTCTTTGCGCTACATAAAGGGACATGTATGACAAGGGCTAGCGGTTCCAGGAGTTTCAAATGGTTCGGCCTATATACACCTCTTGATGACGTATTCTCTTACGTTTTGGCCGGAAGGCTGAATGGAGGCGCAAGAGGGTATTTTTTCGAAGCCTCTGATTGGGTGCGTGACGCAGCGTGGCTGCGGTGGCTAGGTATCGTGACATCGGACGAGCTACAACGACAAACCGCGTCCCTAAAGGGCCCTGCACTTAAAAGAGCGGCTGGGGCTCGAACCCAAATTGTCAGCTCCAGGGCCCAGAAGTCTACTGCGAAGCCACAGTGCCCGAACAATCGGGACCTTTTAGCTGGAGCTCAATAGAATAGCGCGCGCAGTGACATCACACGTCACATGGGGCGCTCTGCAGCGAAGCGTTTGGAAACATGCCTCCAGGGATACTTGATGCCTCTTCGGTGCCCACTCTCTAAACCCAGTGTAACTGTCTTAAACCCAGTGCAGAGACAGGTGGACTGCCTTTACCAGAGTCCACACCCCTCTAGGTTCTGCGAACGACACCTGTGCATACTCGAGCTTGTGGGAACTTGTTTTGCCAGATTTCCTTACACTGCGCCCGGTTTGCAATGCTCTGGGGTACGTTGCCGACCCTTTCTTTGTCTGCATGGCACAGCTCCTGAATGAAGAAAAAGTTGGGTACATTTTGAGTCACAATTGCTTGACTTCCGACAATGTGACAGCCTTAGCGTAAGTCTGCTGACGTGTTTGGTCATAGGCTACCGAAAGTGAGCGGGACAGCACTTCAGACTCCCCTCGCCGGGAGTATGCGGGAGCGGCCGCCGTTTTGTTAGGTGCGTTAATTGTTCGCTGGGCGCGTGCTGCATTGCTGGAATTGAGATCAGGTGCCGCTGAAATTTCCCTTCGGCTTATGCAGCCATACGCGTTAATACGTTTCTAGCAAGTTAGGTTTACACGTAGAGTAGCTACTGATTTCATTTTTGCCGGCGCTTGCCTTGTCGTCTGCTACAGAGGCGCCATCTGCTGCGCGCCGCTCGACCGGTCGAGTGCCCCTGCGGTTTCACGGGATGAAACGTGTTGTTGGACGGTCGTCGGCTGCCGTCTTTACGTCAGCAAAGCGACAGCTGATTAATTTGTCACAGCGCATTCTTGTCTTGTTTGCTACTTCCTTCACGTGTTCGCACTTTGAACATATGGATTTTATGTACTGGAGAAACAGTAATGCTTGCAAGAGTGTGGCATAAGCGTGACTGATTCCCGTTATTGTGTTTGTGACCTTGAAATAATCAGCTACCAAATATGAAACACGCATTAAAAGGCTCTTTGTGTTAAAGATGTGCGCTGACAACGCCGCACAACCAGTTTGCTTGTCTTTGAAGAAATGTTTTTCGCAACCTTCGTCACAAAGATTAATCTACTTGGAGTACAACTATGGGCTATAGTCAAAGGGCGCGGTAGCAACAGAACAGCTGCGGTGTATAACTTTATATTACTACAGAATGTCGTGTATAACTCTTTTGTTACTCTTAGCAAATGTAGGAAAAAACAGAAAAATGAACAAACAGTAATCAACTCGTTTTAAACCCCTCCAGAACACGCCACAATAACAATAATGAACGCAGCTAATACAGCCAGGTCGGTTGGGGGTAATATTTTTTTCCACCCATGCAGAATATTAACCTATTGGGTCATATATGGACGTTACCGAACAGACCAGCTGAAGAACTCCCAATATGATTTATCTAGCAGAAAACAACCACTGGCAGCAAGCATTTTTTAAGAAAAGGGAGGGGTGGGACTCGGATTAATTTTAGAAGACAAGTTCGCATTTTGAAAGATGGAAAACGTAATCTGAAAGTGCAGAAATACAAACGAAAATCTGTCAGCTTACTTCACACTTCGAACCCGGCGTCCTATAAGTGACGTCAGTCGTAGGTAGATACATGGTATGTCCTAAGGCCAATAGGCTCCGTGTGCTGATATGGTGGTGACACGGACGCCGGTAAAGCTAGCACCAGCTCTGGCCACTCGCCTCATTAATCAGATGTTTACATCGCCACACGCTGTTCCCGTACTGCTGCACTACGGTGCGATGAGTGATTGCTGAAACCAGCGCGCTCGTTTTAAGGGTTCTAGGGAGCTGGGAAATATTGGCACATTTTTTAAATAGGAAAACTGTAATAGGTGGTAGCCAGCCACACCCTGCAAACAAGGTTTACTGCATCCAAGAGGAGCTAGCGAGGGTGGCGGAGTCGCCCGATGTTTCCAAGCAATGGCATTGGGCACATAGAGGTGTCGGCTACGACTTTTAGTTAAAGGCGGGCACTGTGGACGGTTGTGACTGCTGCCGTCATCACGGGGCTCGCACATCACGGCACTTTACTGAAATTTCAGCGAGTCCAAGCGAAAAAGTCGGGCCAAGCTTCATGCTGAAGGCCGGGCGCCAATGCGTGTAGCTAGTGCAGCTGCTGTGTTCGTCAACTCGTAGCTGTGAACACAGGGCGGCTACTGCCCAAATTCAGCGCCGGCATTAGCACCGGTGTTCCCTCTGTCTTAGTCAGCGAGATGGTAGTAGCATGGAGTTGGCCGCGATATTTGAGTTGGAGGTGACGCCGCTGCCGCACGGGCAGGAGCTCCACGCGTACACGTGGAAGGGGTAAGCAGCGACACGCACCGCAATAAAGAAGAGGAATCAAACATAGATTGTTGAAACATAAGCGAAGCGTAACTCTAAAATGCCAGGGTAGGTATTGGCTAAGCAACGAAAGAAGGAAAAACGTCATTCACCGTCACTGCTCCAAGTTGATCGATGCACACATTTATGGCCCATTCGTTTAGCCTGGGGTGGTTGCCCGTGGAATCACTGCAGATTCGTGTCGCAGTCACTGCGCCTCAAATTCCATAGCACGCAGAGAAAATGCCTGGGGTGTATGCTGGTTCTCTGTTTTAAGGGACACTGAAGTGAATTTGTCAAGCTCCCGTTTTTGCTTGCACTGCGTAGACTGGCTCAAATTAGCACACTTTTCATCGTTTATCCGGTTGACAAATCGGCAATTATTTTACAAAGCGCGAAAGAAGAAAAACTACCATGCGCGGTTTGCGGCGGCCGCACCAACTAAGGCTGTGACGTTGGGAGGAGGGGGCGCCGGGATTGGACGATGCCCAAGGTTAGCAATCAAACAAGTTTCGGTTTCGGTTCGGTTCTGTAAAACACAACCAATGGCGTTGTTGGATGGGCATTCTCAATATCTCAGTAATAATCGTACCGCGCTTCTGCCATGTCAATCGGCTGTAAAATGCATACGATAAGCCTCCCAGGACGGCTTGGAATCGTAGCATTCACTAGCCGAGGCCTACGCAGTGCATGAACGCCCTCCGCGTCCCCGCAGACGCTCAAATGCCATGCGCTTTTTCCCCATATTTGGAGCTTGCCTCACTCATGACTGTATCGTAAAAAGCGTGTTCACACCAGGCCAAGGGTCTGTTGATTCTGGCCTGTGCCCACTGCCCGCAAGCAGTCGGTGCATATGGCAACAGCACGCCAACTAGAACTCGTTAGCGCGCCAGTGCCACCCTGCGAACTAGTTCGTGGAGCAATGAACGTTGCGGCCCAAAAAAAGGTGAACTCGGTATAGAAAACATTGGCGGAAAACAAAAAAGTTAACTTACAAAAAAAAAAACACGTACCCGCGGTGATTCGAACTTGTGACTTGCAAAACACTTGCGATGACACACCTAGCGCTCCAGACCACTCGGCCACGGGGATTTTTTTTTTAAATAACAAACACTTTATTTACAGAGATATATACAGGATCACATCAGATGATTGCAGGGTATTCGTCGTGCACAATTGTAGCTTCACGCATGCAGAAAAATAGGCGCCTACGGCCTTTACACTAGCATGGCGTAAGCATGTTCTGCCGGCGAGTGTGAGCTAGTGGCATCGTGAGCTAGTGGCATCGTTAGGGCGGCAATTACACCAGCACGAACGTTTTCGAATGGATGACGGTGCCTTTTGTTCACCGCTTGAATGCAATGGGATGGGGGCGGAGGGGGGGGAAGGGGTTCTGGGCAAGCAGAGGTGAGCAGGAGTGTTTCCCGGTCCTAGCCATCAGATTAAGTCCCATCTCCTCCGCTCCTTTACCTTAAATTCTGAAAGGACACGCGAACCCTGCGCCAGTGCATCAAACAACTCGGAGTCTGAGTCAGGCCCGTCGAGGGCAGCCACTGCCCACTGCGCCTTTTGAACAAAATGCCTCCATGCCGGCCGAGGGTGTTCAGCGCATTCGACAGCATCCACCCTTGCCCTCCAAAGCGAGTGGAGTCCCATGACGTGGATGCAATCTCGGAGGTGTGGGAGTTCCATGTCTGCATCCAAGAACCTTAAGTTGGTCCAGGTGAGCTGCCAGTGTATGCCAAAGGAGCACTGCAGCTCGTCCCAGAAATACGATGCTGTATTGCACTGTAAGAATACATGCTCGCCCGTCTCCCGCCTTCCGCACAGCGGACAGTTGGCCCCTCCAGGGAGGAAGAAACCCCGCTCTTCCTGCCTTGCCTTAGTTGTGAGTATCCCTGCGTGCAGACGGAAGAAGAAATCTTTCGAACTTGTTGGGACGGGGAGCTTCCGCACACGTCGTAGGACGTCACTTTTTAGGCGGCCTAAAGGTGGGGAGTGGTACAAGGGGGGTGGGAGGGTCTGTTCCACCAAATCCCAGTAGAGCTTCCTCGGCTTCACTGCGCCAAATACTCCAAGGAGAAGAGTTCCTGCAAGAGAGCCAGTGCCCCCGCAACTTCCCTGTAAAAGCCTGTTGCGCGGGCGCCATATGCGAGCTCTCCTGTTGTAACGAGCCAAGGGGCCAGGTGTAGGGCGCCTACAGTTTGGAGAACCGCCTGGAGAAAGCCATCACTGCGATCTCGGAAGTACACAAATCTCTGTACAATCAGTTTAAGTTACATGTTGACGAGCCCAAGACCCCCGGCTTCGGCACTCCAGAAAATGTTAGTGCGGCGTATGGGTTCATACGTGGATCTCCAGACGAAAACCGCAAACAGCCGGTGTAGCTTGGCCACTGAGCCTGCATCAATAGTCGAGACACGGGCCGCGTACAAGATGGCCGGATATGCCACGGCGTTGCAAACATGTGCCCTAGAAAAGAGGGCAATATGTCGTGCTCTCCAGGGCTCCAAGTTCCTTCCAGCAGCTGCCAGTTTCGTCTGCCACCGGGGGGCGATGGCTGCGCCGGTATCTAGGTTTACCCCAAGGTAGCGGGTGATGGCCCCCCTCCATCGAACTCCGTATAGTTGTTGGGGTTTGGTGAGCCATTCGCCTAGCCATGCTCCCTCTGACTTCTAAAGGTTGAGCTGTGCCCCGGAGAATCTACAAAATTCCTCAGCCAGTGCAACAACCTCCCCCGCCTGCTCTCTCGATGTGCACACAAAGGCGACGTCGTCTGCATAGGCCAGGACCTTTAGTTCTTCGTCTCCGAGAACCAAGCCTCGGATCGACTTGGACGCTATTGCCATCCTGCAGAGAGGTTCTATGTACAGTGCGAATAGAATAGGGGACATGAGGCAGCCCTGCCTGACCGACTGTCCGATGTTGATTGGCGGCCCCAATTCCCCATTCATGATGATGCTGGTAGTCAGTTCTGTGTAGCAGATCTTAATCCAATCTACCATTGCATCTCCTATCCCACATTGACTAAGGAGCATAAACAGAAAGGTGTGGTCTACCTGGTCGAAGGCCTTTCTAAGGTCGAGTTGTAGGACAGCTAAGGGGTAAGTACCTGACTCTGCCACCTCACAGACCGTTCGAATGCGATGCAAATTGGTGTAAATGGAGCGGTCCCTAAATCCGCATGTCTGATGTGGGCCCACCACACCACTGAGGGCCATCTCGAGTCGTCGGGCCAGGATGCGTGCTAGGATTTTATAGTCTGTCGACAGTAAACTGATGGGACTGAAATCTTCCACATTCGGTACCGTATCTTGGACGGATTTTTTGGGTATGAGGACCAAATTACTGTTCCGCATTGAAGGTGGCAGCACTTTTGTGGTTTGGATATTGTCAAAGACAGATACCAGAAGAGGGTTGTTCTCTTCACGGAATACCTGGTAGAATTCAGAAACAATCCCGTCAGGCCCCGGTGACGTATTTTTTAACAGTTTGTTTATGGCGTGTTTTACCTCTTCGACCGTTATCGGGCTGTTTATTGTGACTCTAACGTCCTCTGGCACCATGGGCAGCTCACCAAGGACGTCCGGTGGGGGATCGTCAAGCTTCGAGCACACGGAAAACAGCTTACCGTAGTACTTACAGAAGGCATTCGCCACCTCCCCGCTCCCACTAGCGATGCTACCGGAGTGGTTCACCTCGGAAATTGTTTTAGTGGCGGTCCTTGCTCTCTCGAAAGCACCGAAAAGCTTCGATGGCTGTGCCTTGGACACCACTCGCTGCTCCCTGCTCCGCACTAGAGCCCCCCAGTATCGTTTTTCGAGCTCAGACCGGATTTCTTTCTTGACGCTGCGAATATCCTCAGCGAACTCTCCCGGTCTCTCCTCATCCGCTTCTACGAGAGAGCGCAGACATTCTACTAGTCGACATAATTTCGCCTTTTTGTCTCGCGCCTCCTGTTGCCCGACTGCAATGGCTGCTCCTTTGATGCGTTTTTTAAAACGCTCCCACGCAACCGCGTCGACGGTTGATGCGTTAAGCGCTTCTATCTCCCCTCTTATGCGATCGACGAAGGGAGCGTTGTCAAGGACCATAGCGTTCATCAGCCAACGACTGCCGACCTTTCTTTAGATCTCAGGTCTGATTTTGAGGGAGCATGCTACGGCCATGGTCCGAGAAAGCGACAGGGGTGACGGTGTAATCGGTAACCAGTGATAGCGCGTCACCCGTCACGTAGACCCGATCTAAACGAGCTTGTGACGTGCCACGCCGCCTGGTGAAGCGAGTGGTCGACCACCCGCGCTGCAGCGCCACGTCAATCAGGTCGCCTTCGCGAAGGATGGCTTTCAAAATACGTGCCGATGGGTCCACCACACCCCTAGCACCTGCTCTGTCGCTGGCATTGACAACACAGTTAAAATTGCCTGCTAGGACGAGACGACCCGGAACCACGAGAATGTCCCGAATGGAAGAAAAGAAGTCGGCACGCGCCGCCTGCTCATTCGGCGCATAAACGCACACAAAGCGTGTAAGCTCCCCTCCCACCAGGACGTCGACTATACAAAAACGCCCGTCCTTTGCCAGCTCGCAGCCAATTACGGTTAAGAAATCATGCTTCCGAATTAAAATTGCGGTTCCGCCCGCTCGCGTAGGAGGGAGGGTGTAAAAACACCAAAATTGGTGGCCAAAAAAATGGACGAAATTTTGGGCGTCCTCTCGTGAGGCAATTTTGGTTTCTTGTAGAAAAGCCACGTCTATATTTTTTTCGTTTAGAAGGTCGGCCAGCCAATGTTTCCTTTTATGTGAGGTTAGGCTCACCACATTTAATGTGGCTAGCGTTACTGCGTTCTGGTGTGCTGTCATGGTGCGAGAGGCGCTTACTGACTGGGCTTTCAACTCCTTCCGCCTGTTAAGCTTCCCCCAAGGTTTGTTGACCCGGTGTCTCCCTGGCTTGGCTTGTTGGTAGCTGTACCACCGTGTTTCCCGCGTGCCTTCCGTCGCGTCTCAACTCCCGTGCGTGGTGCTGAGGCGACCTTCGTCGGGAGCTCCTCGTCCACGTCGTCGCAGCTGATCCCTCCTGGCTGGTCATTCAGGAAGGCCGCCCCCTCTCCCTCAACATCGGTGGTTTTCGCCTCTTCACGCCGTTGTTCGCCGTCCGCCGAGCGGTGCCGACCTTGGAAGTATAAGGTATATAATGTATAACCAGTTTACACTTTTCTTTAGTTTTAGCATTCCAAGCAGCTTAGGTGACTATTTGTTGTTTTGCGCTCGTGCAGTAAGCATCCCCCAAGTTTCCACAATATCTCACGTCTAGCAATTGCATTTTTTAGACGGAAAAGCGTTCGCAGATGCGTAGTCGTGCTGCTGGCCGCTGTGCTTGTTCGCCCAGCGCAAAGAAGTGCTTCCCGCACCCTAGTTTTACGCAGTACGGTAAAAATATCAGTTGATTTTATTTCCCTAGTACCCATATTGACTTCGCTGACTATTCTCCCGCCTTCAAGAGGCCATATATTTTCCTACTGGCGTACCAGTCAGCGAAGCGTCGCATGTGCGCTTGTGCAGCGCTTGTGTGAAGAGACCTTGACTTGGAGCTAGATACAGTGTACAAACTAACCACGTAAAGAAAGGCACATTCTTCCATTCACAAACGTGCCCTGGCTTCGTTTCAACTGAGGGAACGAATTGCGACGACCCGTCGGCGGCCGGCGGACGAAACGGTGTGCCGACTGACTCTGTCTAAAGGCCGGGGAGCCGTGCAGTAGCGCAGCCAATTGCGAGCTCGGCTCCTCCCGACGTCACATGAAAAGGCCACAGAAAATGGGCGAGCGTAAAGAGAGGAGGACAGAATTTTCGAATTGACTTTTCTGCTAAATAAAATCGCGTAAACGCGCCCAGAGTGGTCGAAACATGGCCTGGGGACTCCGGACTACAATTTGCGCTAGTAATCCCGCAATGTTTACTTATCACTTCAGTGTGCCTTTAAAGCAGAGCTTTTTGCCTCTACCCCCAAGGGTTCTTTCGAGACCGTTGGTGTCAACAGACAACTCCCGCGAACAAATAAAATAATTTACTGGCACCGCCAGAAATCGAACCTGGAACTAATAGAGTACCAAAGCCAGAGCCCGTGGTCTTACCGATTTACCTAAGAGCCCACGCGGAGACGGGCAAGACAAGTGGTGCACTCACTAAGCACATCTTCGGGTTTAACCCCTGCATTCTCGCTGAATGCCACGCGAGTGCGAATAAAGGAAGCTCACACTAACCCATGGCATCTCACTTCTAGTACGCCAATGTGTTAAGCCTGTGGCTTCTAGTGCTCATGTAAAAAAATCTCAGCTCCTTGTCGTCCGCCCTGACGCCAAACGACATCTCAAGGAACACATGCAAATACTCCTTAATGGCCAGGCCGTCACACCAAGCCCCAGCATCAATATCCTGGGCCTACATCTTCAGGCAAACACCAAGAGTGACGCATCCTTGCAGCGCCTCAAACACAGCATCAAAAATCATACCCATGATCAGACGAGTGGCCACCAAGAAGCGAGGCCTCAAGGAATCCGATGCCTTTCGATTATATCAAGCTTTTGTCCTCTCGAGAATCACTTACGTCAACACCCTGTCTTCTTCTCGGCAAGAAGAACATGAAGAGGCTTTATATAATGATTAGAAAGGCGGTTGAGCAAGCCATTGGTATTCCCATGAGTTCGTCCATAGAGAGGCTGCTTAGAACGGGGTTCTAAAAAGCTGAGAGAGGGTCATCTTTCTATCCAGAAGCTCCGAATGAGCAGAACTGCGGCGGGTTGCCGAATCTTTCACCGGATTGGCTGGGCTGCAGAGAATATCACTCCGCTTGATGTACTCCTGGGCTTTTGGCGACAAGAAATAAATATGCTCCTTTTGCTTAGAAATATGAACCCCTCACATGACGAGGGTCGCCGAGAAGCACGGGCTCAGGCGCTCAATACCACCCTCGGCGGTGATCATGCAGTTATCATGCGGTGATCATGCAGTAATGCAGACGCCTGCCAACATCGAGGGAAGCAGTACGCCATCATCGTGGCTACCTCCAGAACCAACCTGCTTGCTTGTGCCTCACTCAAGACCGAAGACATGACGGCAGCAGAAGAGGCAGCCATTGCCTTAGCTCACACTCAACCAGAGGTTCGTAAGTCTGTCACCGATTCCCAACAAGCCTACTAGAATTACCAGTCGGGTTTGGTGTCCCGACCTGCACAGCGTGTGCTGAAAACCACTCCCCGAATGGTTCCATTCAGATCATATGCACACCTGTCGCGCTTCCATGGAGGGCAACGAATACGCCCACCAAGCCTGCACTTTTGCTCCCCGTGCTATGGAGCTGCACGAGGGCAGTCACCCGCTAGTCTCATTCAGCGACATAACCATGAATTGTCGCTTCAGGGACAGCCCCTACCTTCGCCTTACCTTGCCCTTTGCATAGAACAACCAACTACCCTACGGCTCATACAATCCGGCTCCTTCTCACACGTGACGCGTCTTGACGTAATGCACCGGAATCGCTACGACGCTGAATGTAAACTGTGCTCAGAAGTAAGAACACTCTGCCACATAATCGGGGTGTGCGACGTTACCCCTGAGCACCCTCCTCTCTTTCCGTCAACTACCGAACAATAGCAATGGCAGATGCTGCTATCCAGCCCCTCTCTGCCTACCCAGCTTATGCTGGTGGACTGAGCGCAGGCGGCGCGGACTGAATATGGGCTGCAGTGAAGAAGGAACCACTCCCCTGGGACGAACTCTGGGCCGTTCAGAAATCGGAATAGAAGTATTCCCTCCTCTTCCTGCTTCTACTCCTCCGTCTCTGTCGCCGATCTCACCGGCTCCCTCCGCGACGCAGAGATGGGGAAATGAGATCGTATAAAACCGGGTTTTAGCTTTAACTTTATAAAGAGTTTCCACTCATGTGCTACACCAATACAATTCAACCAACCACCGTTCATGCATTATTTATAATTTAACCTTAGCAAGAATATCTCTTTGTAGGAATAGAGGGTGTGGTTAAGTGTGTTTCACTTCTCTATGGTTTCACTACTTGTAGAGCGACGTGAGTGAATGTATGTGACGTCGCATGGGTAATCGTTGTGGGTGCCGTTTACAGCTTTGCTTTCCAACCACCTTCACAGGATGGATTGGCGCTAATTTTTTTTATTCTTGTTGAATATGCACCTTTCACCGGGCAGCGGCTGGCCCAGGTGCCCACCGAAGCTGATAGCGGACGTGCACAGAAACAACATCCACGATAGCACGCATTCACACAAAACAGCAAAACAAAGGCTTATGGCGACAAGTTGATCGGCGTTGTTTACATTGCACGTCGCACTGCGCGTATTCATCGCTGTTGCCTTTCCAATTTGTTTCAAGAGAACCAAGAGAAATTTTTACAGCAGCATACCGGCTGACCAACATCCAGGTACTGTTGGCGCCGCTGTTCGGCGCTGCGGTAGTGCTCGAAACATCAGTGCAGGGACCCTATGGACAACAAAGCGTCGTGGTTTAGAGGTTGCGTGCCTTGGCGCCACAGGGCAGGCTTGTAGTGCGTAAGCCTCGCCGGCGACTTTTGTGTGAGCTGCGGCGCCTAATGGCCGCCCCGACCGTGGGGAAGTTGCCTCTCCCGCGTGTAGGCGTCCTCCTGCTGTCACCACATGTGGGAGCGGAGAGGAACGTCGCAAATCGATGGGGCGCTGTTGGGCTACACCATTTGGTGATTCGAGATGCCCGGGTGACCAATCGAATCTGCAGCGTGGTACACAATGGGCGAGAGGTATTATACTCCCATGCATAATGGCCAGCGGCAGACTTGGCTGTAATTTTTGACGTCATCGACAACCAGCGAGCCTCCGTGCTTAGTACACGTCACAACTTGCCGTCTATGGTGAAACTCAGAGTAAGGTCTGATTCCTAGGGCGCAACTCGGTGGGAAGATCGCCAAGACAGCCATATGACCCTTTTTGTGAACTGTACTTGTAAATATTAAGGAATAGAGATTTTCTTTTTTATCATTACGTCATCATCGCTTTCTCGGCGCCTGATTCTTCGCCAACACTGCCGAGTTGCAGAAGCGATGGGCTCCTTCAACACCGAAAACGAACCCGCAAACCTACCAACAATTTTTACTCTTAGTCTTCACCAACGGCTCAAAGCAAGAAATGAGAGTGCTGAGAATGCGACTGCTTCAGTTTGATGAAGATATCAACTCGAGAAGCGGATGGTATATACTGTTCCACCCACCGAGTCATGATGGCGCCGAGTCGGACAGACTGCCGTGACACCATTACGCAACAGCAACAAAAACGACATAGATTTGTCATCCTTTTCAGGGTGGATGGACCACGCCGTGATGGCCGTTGAACGGCCGTGCTGAACAGCCATGATGGTCGTTCAGGCCCGGGCTTTCCGAGCACCCAAACTACAGTGTGTCTAGGGTCCTGCGGCTGTGGTGATAAGGAGGCCAACCGAGTCATTTCCTCGCCATTTGACGAATGGTTTCTTGAAAGGCGGCTGTATTCCGCCGTTCGATAAATGCGAAATATGGCGAGAGCAAAAAGCGCCGTATAGAACGTTCCAACGAGGGCGCCACCATCTTGCGTGTGCGGCGCCTTCTGGTAGCTGGCTGATTTTCTGGTTTGGGCGCTTGCTCCGCGGCGCATGGGTGCCAGCGGTGGCTTGGTGAATTTTTCGTTGTAGCGCGTTGTACGTTCTTTTCTGTAACAAAATTTAAATGGGGACGTTGTTGCATATGACCAGTTTAAGCGATCTGGCCTATATTGGCGGCTTTTTGAGCCGCGGTAGAGCTGAAAGTCGCCTCGAGGTAGCTTGGTCCACGGTGAGTAAACGATGCCGTGTCGAACACGTTTGCAATACTTCGTCACAATTTTTTTTGTTTGCGTATGTGTGTCCGAGATTGCGTATAGCAGGTATTTTGATCGATTTACTGCAAAAACTGATGTTTGTTAAAACGATGAAACGCTCGGTGCTCATTGACAAGCACAAGCGCGTGACAGTATAACAGACTTCTGGCTTCATATCCCTGCAGGGTTTAATACAGACAGTTTTGGGTAAACATAGTAAGTTTTGGTATATTACATAATTTTATTAGATCTCAGCAGCATATCAGCACCTCACCCTCAGCCATCACTGCCTCCAACTTTAAACAAAACTTCCTCGCTCTGGAATTTCAAGCTTCTCTGCAGAACAATATACCCGTGCAACTAATGTACAACATACAAAAAATAAACAGCACATCTCTGGAAGAGCATCATATAAGGACTTCCACACAAGCTTTCGCTTTCGCGTTGCTTAGTTTGATGTTGCCGACAAAGAGACATCACATTGGGGTAATAGACTGAACTCTTAGCTGGAGTGAGGGAGTGAACAACTTTATTTTGCCCGAGTCTGGGATGGGGCAAGAATATTAAGCGAGTTGGAATCCCCTTCAGTAGCCCCCTCCCCCCTTCCCCTCAGATTGGCTGGCGAAAGGGACAACCTAGGGAGGTAGTAGTCACTGTGAAAATCGCCAAGACCAGCCCACGTAATACTTGGAGCTGGGTATGCCGCAATGTGTGTATGAATACTTCTTCTGTCGTCGAAGGTTTTTGAAATGACCCAAAAGAAGCACTTCTTTGGTTCGTTCGTTAAACTGTTTATTCTCAATTCTCGTTGGAGCCAATTTGAGCAGTCGCCGGAGCGATGCTCGTCCATGGGCCCCTCCGAGTAGTTCTCGTTGCTTTCTCCCACTTTGGCAGTCACCAGGAGCCGGGCCCCTCCCTTGCTTCCCGGAATTCTCCGAGCGGCCCCCTCCCTCCAGTCGTGGTGCCCCGTTACGGCCAGAGGCGCCTCTTAATGGCTTTTCCTTTTCTGCGCCCGGCTGTTCTGTCGCAGCCCCTCTGTTCTCTCTCTCCCCGACTGGACGGAAGGTCCGCGCACAGTTCTAATACCCCCCCCCCCCCCCCCGGAATGAGACAGGGCTCATTCTACGCTATGTTATTTATAAAGGGAACAGGAGCTGAACCGGTCGCCTTACTCTTTTTCCCTGCTGCACCTTGACTTCGCAAGAACGAATTTTGCCCTCTCTGCCGGGAAACACCGCTGTCACGATGCCAGTCTTTCACAACAGTCTCGGCCGGTCCTCCCGTATTAACACCATGTCGCCAACCCCAGGGACCCCTCCTTTCGTTTTCTTTGAGGCGTAGGCCGAACGAAGCTACCCCAAGTGCTCTTTTCGCCACACATTTCAGAACAGATGCAGGATCTGCTTTCGTTCTTGCCAGAGCAGTCGGAGCGAGGTCGCAGAGCTTTCCACGAATTTTTCCACGTGCAGTGGCAGTGTGGTTAGGCGTCTTCCGGCCACGAAGCTAGCTGGTGCGAGGGAGGCACCATCGTTAGGGTCGTCGTAAGTGTAAGTGAGGGGCCTTGAATCTATGACTGCTTCGATCTCGGCGAGCACTGTTGACAGCTCGACAAAGCCAAGGGTCCGCCGGCCGATGGTCTTCTTTAGGGCCAATTTGACGCTTCGAACCATTCCCACCACGGCGCTCGTTCAGCAATAACCTTCCACTCAACGCCCGAGTTGGAGAAGTAGCTCTGAAAATCGTGGTGCCGCGGGGCCTTCCAAAGATTGCCCATGTCTCCAGAGGCCCGTTTGAAAGTCAAAGCATTGTCCGAGTAAACTACTCGGCATAACCCCCTGGGCGACACAAAGCGACGAAAGGCATGGATGAAAGTTTCTGTGCTCATGTCCGTAGCGAGTTCCAAATGCACTGCAAGCGTCACTGCACAGGTAAAGAACACTATATACATTTTCACCGTCTTGTCCTGCTCGTTCACAAAAAGGGGGCCGGAAAAGTCAATGTCGACGACCTCAATGGCTCTGCTTGAGCGGTTCGTTCGGGGGGAAGGAGTCTGGTGTCCGCCTCAATGTGGGAAGCACTGTAGCGCCGGCATACAACACAAGACCACACCACACTTTTTGCGAGTTGGCGTCCACGAACAATCCAGTATTTTATATCCTGTGAACGTTGTCAGGAAACCAAGTGGGTCGTACAGCCGTGCGCTTGTCTGTAGGACGAAGCGTTTCGTGTTTCTTTGCTCCGCAGAAAATTTCATGACAGGGTCAGCAGCAAAGATTAGGAGGTCTTCGTTAGGTAACCATGTAAGGCCGAGAACATTTAGCAGGTTGGCGGGTTGACCAAGAGGTACTTCGTTGAGGCTGTCCTGCACGAAAAGTTCTCTCATTTGGCTACTGTTAGACCCCCACTTGTGCAGGCGCATCGATGCTGCAGCGAAAATGCGGTTAACCTCGCCGTACACCTTTACCGCTTCCTCTTCGCTGGGGGCGCCCCACAGCACGTCATCGACGTACATGCAGTTTTTCAGCATCTTCGCTGTTTCTGGATGTTGCTGCTCCATTTTCTCAAGGTGGCACCGCAGCGTTGCCGCCAAAAGGAAAGGGCTTGACGTTGTCCCGAACGGCACTTGAGTCATCCTGAATGCAGCGATTTCCTGCAAGGGCTTGCCATTTTCGGGCTTCCGAGTAAACCACAAAAATCTAAGCGCATCACGGTCTTCAGGGGCGACACTTATCTGCAGAAACGTCTTTTCCGCATCAGCGACGAGTGCGACCGGGTGGCTTCGGAAATTTAGTAGCAGGCGCACGAGGTATGGATTTAGATTTGGCCCACTGTCCAAGTTGTCGTTCAGCGAGTTTGCGTCCGTACTGTGCGATGACGCGTCGAACACGATTCTAAGCTTTGTTGTCGTGCTGTCGCCTCCGAGCAGAGGTTGGTGCGGCATGTAATAGGTACGCTGATTGGTGTCGTGTGAATCAGTGGGTGCTTCCTCTGCTACGCCATCGTCCATCAGCCGCCGCATCTCGGTGGCGTACCTTTCCATAAGTTCCGGGGCCCTGTTGAGCCTTTTTGTCAGGGAACAAAATCGTTTCTCTGCTACTGCGCGGTTGTCCGCCAGCTCTACGTTATCCTTCCACGGCAGCTTCACCTGGTAGCGGTCGTTAACTGTCTCAAAGGTTTTCTTGAATTCGTCCTTAACCTGACAGTTTGACGGGTTTTGTGTTGTTTCCGGCACACCGACGCCCTCTAGCTCCCAAAACTGCCTCAAAATTGGCGCAGTTTCTTGGTCGGCTACTGTCGTACGTAGGACGACCGCGTGGGCACAGTTTACCAGCTGACATGTTGTCGAAGTCTGACCCTGAACTGCCCAACCGAATCTTGTCTCCACTGCCATGAGTTTGTTTTGCAGCTTTCTTACAGAGCCCGTAATGCACTCCCAATAATAATCACAGCCAACAAGGATTCCGGTGCTCGCATTCGTTAGTAGTGTTGTGTCGTCACCCAGTGGGCAGCGAAGTTCTTCTCGCGACTTGCGAATTTCGTCGTCAGGGCAGGGAATTTGTTGCTCGCAGATTGAGGGTGTTTCCAGCGCCTTAATTACCCATTCAGTGTTTGCATTATGCCTGCTGATAAGGCGAACCTCAACCACCCGGAATGTTCGTGCGTCGCTCTGCCCCCCAAACACTCCAATCGATAGTTTCTCCGTGCGGAGCGGCCGACAGCCGAGTCTCTGAGACAGCTCCTCCGTAATAAACGATCGTTGGCTGCCGCTGTCGAAAAGAATTGTTGTGAGACTCTTTGTGCTCTGTCCACAGCTCCACGCTGTCACTATCGGCTGTTACGAATCGGCCAGCGCCGCAGTACTTCCCCGCATCACTCCTCGGCTGTGCGGCGAAGCCACTCGTGCTCCTTCGAAAACAGGCGCAATCATGTCGGCAACAAGTAGCGACAAGCCTCGTCAGACGCTTCGCTCTCTGCGCATTCGGCGGCTGCCGGCGGCTGAACTTCGGCGGCTGCCTGCGTGGCTCGTCTCCACGCTCTTCAAGGACACAGAGGCCCCGTCGATCGCAACGGAGTCCTCCTCTCTCCCCTCTCTCGGACTCAACGTGCGCGGAGGCTACCGACGACTAACGAACACTGGAGAGAGCGTTGCGTGTGTCTGTGACGTTTGTGCGTGTTCAAGCCTGTTGGCGTTTTGACCGTTACCGCTTTTGGGTATAAATAGAGCTCCCAAGCGTTGTAAACCATTCCTGTTAGAGCAGCGAATCGATGTTGTCGCTCTGCTCGAGTCCTGTATTGTAACCTCGCCCGTCGGGGCATTGTTCTTTGGCTTCGGCTCACCTCTCGCTATGAAGTAAACGTTTACGTTAGCCTATCGGCTCTGGACATCTTCCCGGCTGCAGTCGGCCTTCACGGTCGCAACAACTGGTTGGCAGCGGTGGGATGGTAACTTCGTAACACCTGAAGCCAGCGGTGCGAGATCCAACACCACGGACGTCAAGGCGGCTTCGGACTTCGCAGAATTCACGGCGGTCAAGGGTGAGTGCGGGACTTGTCTTCACTGAGTTTTACCAGGCTTCTGAGGATAGCTGGTAGGGCGTGTGTTTTTGTCGCGTGGGTTATTCGCGCAAAACATTTTTGGAGCAGTGGGAAAGCAGTACTCTAGACCGGCCATGAATTTGAAGGCGTTGAAAAAACCGCAGTTGTTGGAGCTTGCAAAAGAGTTGCGCTTGGATGTTACGGACGCACTGAGAAAGCCAGAGCTGATACAGGCTATACTCGCTGTCGGGGCTGACGATGAGGAGCTGTCGGAATGCATTGAGCTGGTCAATGGCAGGGAGACCGCGAAACGTCAAGCCGCCGAGGCGGAGGCTGAGCGCCAGCGTGAGGAACGCGAGGAAAGAGAGCGAGAGGCAGAACGCGAGGAGAAAAAGCGAGAACGACAGCACCAGGAAAAGATGCGATGGTACGACCTCGATATCGAGCGAATCCGAAGGGAAAGAAAGATGCTCGAAAGAGAGAGACTCCAACGGGAGAACAAGCACCTAGAGCATGAAATTCAACTCGAGCAGGAAGTGAAGCCCGAGTTAGAATTGTTGCTCGAGAAAGACCTCGTTGTCGTGGATAGAGAAACTGGCCACGGTAACGAAAAGAAAGTAGCAGACGCTCGGGAGCGCGAGTCGGAGGTGACCGTTGCTGCCCCGCAGCGCGTCAAGGTTGCGGAGAGAGATAACGACGGCACATTAGCTCAGACTGTCGGCAGAGGGCAGTGCGTGTCCACTAAGTGCGATAATGTGTCGGCGTTTGTTTTGGAGATCTCGGCGGAGTGTTCCGACGATTCAAATTCGCGGGAGGCCTTGGGAATGGCTGCTGACGTGAACGTGAACACTTCGCGAGATAGCGACGTTTCGCAGGAATGCGTAAACGATGAGCTTTCCGAGACGCCGCACGAGTCCGCTGAAACGGAGGTTGTTCCTTCGGACGGTAGCACAGAAACGAGCGATGTGGTGGCAAAGCCTGCAGTCGAAGCAGCGAGCGGTTTGCACAGTTCAGTTGGGAGTCGTGACGATCTCGCCACTGAGCCAGCCGATTCCGTCCTGCCACCAGCTCAGGTAACCAACCTCGAGCAACGGCCAGCTGAGCTCGTAGAGATTCAGGTGTCTGGGGCGGCCGAGCCGTCTTTCGAGACAGGGCAGCCAGGTTGTAGTGTAGTTCTGGCAGTGAGGAAGGAGAACGGGAACACGCTTCGGTCTTCGCGTGCCGAGGCTGTCGCTGAAGGCGCGAGGGACGACGAGGTAGTGACTGTAGGGAGCTACAAGGTGTCTGAAGAGCGACTCGTGGCCTTGTCACTCCCAGCTGATGCTCCCGATGATAGGCCAACATCGACGGAGCTAGTTGAGGTTGCGGTGTCGACTGCGGCTGAGTCGAAGTCGGGAACCGACCAGCCTAGAGCAGAGAATGTAAACGCGTTCCAGCGTTTGCTTGCCGAACGCGTTCGTAAAATGGCGAGCAACGAGGAGATAGCAAAAACTTCCGCGGGTACTTGCGGTGCGTGTTTCAGTGCGGGCACGCCAAGGGGCAAAGCCGTGAGCTCGCATCGCGCCGAGGGAACGCCGCCTCCAAGGAGTGCGCGCCTAACGTATGAACGGTGGAAAATCTCGTTCGCTCCTCCGCGCGCTCGAGCTTTGTCGAACAAGACGACCGGTGTCTTTTCACGCGGTCGCAGCAGTCTCTTTCAGACAACGGGCGCACCTAAAGTGCGATACAAGGGGAAAACTCGGAGCAATGACGAGAGCTCGGATCGCAGCTCTCAGCGCGAGAAGTGGCTTGTAGACGCCTGACTTTCTCAAGTTCATTGTTTTTCCTGGAACAGGTTTCGCCCTTTACGATTACATTTCTTTTTGTGTGGGACATTTCCAATCACGCGAAATGTCACCTTTCAGGTTTTGTCACTTGTCTAAAGTACTGCTGGGCAAAAATATAACTAGAGTAGTTAGTTATTCGCGTACTTTTTCGCAACTAAAAGCCTGGTAGATCTTCAGTGTGGATTTGTCTTCGCACTTGCCGGCGATGCGGTTGTGTCTTCCTGGGTTGTTCTGTTGCTTGCCTGACCAAGCCAGAGACGTTCTTGGGGAGCCACTACTCGTCCAGTGACTAGCCCGGTGAAGCTCCAGCACAGTGTCGTACAGCCCAGGCCTGGAGTCGAGCGTCTGCCGAACACTTCACTTCGACAGTATCCCTCCGGACAACGGTTGTAGACCCTTATCCATCGGGATCTCGGACCCCCGGCGGAGAAGCTGTTACGAATCGGCCAGCGCCGCAGTACTTCCCCGCATCACTCCTCGGCTGTGCGGCGAAGCAACTCGTGCTCCTTCGAAAACAGGCGCAATCATGTCGGCAACAAGTAGCGACAAGCCTCGTCAGACGCTTCGCTCTCTGCGCATTCGGCGGCTGCCGGCGGCTGAACTTCGGCGGCTGCCTGCGTGGCTCGTCTCCACGCTCTTCAAGGACACAGAGGCCCCGTCGATCGCAACGGAGTCCTCCTCTCTCCCCTCTCTCGGACTCAACGTGCGCGGAGGCTACCGACGACTAACGAACACTGGAGAGAGCGTTGCGTGTGTCTGTGACGTTTGTGCGTGTTCAAGCCTGTTGGCCTTTTGACCGTTACCGCTTTTGGGTATAAATAGAGCTCCCAAGCGTTGTAAACCATTCCTGTTAGAGCAGCGAATCGATGTTGTCGCTCTGCTCGAGTCCTGTATTGTAACCTCGCCCGTCGGGGCATTGTTCTTTGGCTTCGGCTCACCTCTCGCTATGAAGTAAACAGTTACGTTAGCCTACGGCTTCTGGACTTCTTCACGGCTGCAACAGCGGCTGGCCGCTCGCATCATACACGCTACCACTCGTATGTCGGAGGCCACGGAGTTCGGATCGGGTGCCCCCGCCCGGTCGCAACACGGCATAAGCACAGAGGGGCGATCGGTTGCATTCTAGGATTCATGCACAGAGATGGGAGCGTTAAACACCTCCTTCAACTTCGTTGCTTCGCCATGCGCATGCATTTTTCTTGAGAACTCCGGGTCGCACATCGTCATTGCGTGCCGTCATTTGCAAGCTTTGCATTCGATGCTTGCCCTAAAACGCTTGCAAGGTGTCCGTGCTTGGTGCAGCGGAAACACCTGCCTTTCGATGTTAGGATGGCCTTCTTTTCCATCAGGTCTATTTTTGCGTTGCAGTAAGGAGTGTCGTGTGCCTTCGATTGACAAAGTAGGCAGTGTGTCGGACGACGTCTCGTGCAAGGCCGCTACCGTTGGGGTTCTAGGGTTGTCTGATCCCGCGTGATGCTTGCGAAAAGGAGGCGGGGGCTTACCGTGGTTGTCGTCAGGTCGGCTTTCCGCTGCCTTCTGGCGGCTCTCCAGCTCTCGTCGGTAGAAGTGGAGGAGAGATCTGAGTGGAGACCCCTGAAATAACCTTGATGAGCCGGTTGATGCAGAGTCGCCGTTCGTTGATGCTGCACTGCTACTCCTGTCACTATCCTAGGCCTGCCGGCGGTGGTAATCGAATATAATGTCCGCTGGAAGCACACGTAGCAGCACGGGTTAGAGCATTGCGCTGTACGACTCGTCCGCCACACCCAACGACTTGAGTCCTCGCATGTGCACCTGTAGCCTGTCGTAAAGACGCTGCAGGGCGGGCACATTCTTTGACGACGTCAACGGCTGCGCGTCGATGAGGCCTTGCATGTGGTCTTGTATCAACGCCGGTGGGCTGCCTAAACGCTGCTGTAGAAGATCGACGGCGTCGCTGTAGCACTGACCAGTCGCTGGGAGTCCTGCAATAGCAGCCGCAGCACCTCCGGTGAGCAGGGGCCTCAGGTAGTGGAATCGGTCGCTTGCAGTCAAGTCCACATTCTTGTGCACTCATTGTTCGAATTGTTCCCAAAACGGTCGCCAATTTTTCCGCTTGCCGTCAAACCGTATGAGTTCTAATTTTGACAGCTTCGTTTTTGGGGCTGAAGGTTTCTGCGGTTGAGGCTTGTTGCTGCTCGTGCTTGGAGTCTGTGCGTGACGAGGGAGACGCTGCGTCTCGATCTTGTGCTTGAGCCTGCCCAAGGAACTGGCGATCTTGTCCGAATATTCCAAGACCTGCTCGAACTCTTCGTCAGCGTCCTCATCTGTCAGGCACCGTTCCATCGCCGCGTCAACTTCTGACAGCTTGAGGCTGGCCGTTTCAAGGCGCTGCAGCATCGCCTTCAATGCGTCAGTGGTCGGCTCGGCACTGGCCACAAGGCATTCGTCGATTTCTTTAACGATGAGAGTTACCTGTAATCGGACGGCCCGTCGTTTCTTTCGTTGAATCTCCATGTCGGTGCTTGAAGTGGATTCGATGGGGTCCGGTAGATGTGATAATCCGTTCCCGGGTTTCGGCACCAAATTTGTAACAATATTTCTTCTGTCGTCGTAGGTTTTTGAAATGACCCAAAAGAAGCACTTCGTTAGTTCATTCATTAAACTGTTTATTCTCAATTCTCGTTGGAGCCAATTTCAGCAGTCACCGCAGCGATGCTCGTCCGTGGGCCCCTCCGAGTCGTTCTCGTTGCTTTCTCCCGCTTTGGCGGTCACCAGGAGCCGGGCCCTTCCCTTGCTTCCCGGAATTCTCTGAGTGGCCCCCTCCCTCTAGTCGTGGTGCCCCGTTACGGCCAAAGGCGCCTCTCAATGGCTTTTCCTTTTCTGCGCCCGGTCGTTCTGTTGCCCCTCTGTTCTCTCTCTCCACGACTAAACGGAAGGTCCGCGCACAGTTCTAACAATGTGACCGCAACAACAGTGGAGATGGAACTAATACCATGTGCGGCACAGGCGAGACACATTTTAGTTTGGAACGAAGGAAGAAGAATATTCTGCCACTTCTCCGAAGTATATATAGGTGCACAGAAAGAGCTCAGCAGAACAAAATTCCCAGAAATATTGTGTGCTTGAAAGTGCGCAACTGACCAGCTGATAGTCTGGGTCATTTATTAGCAACATTTAATTAAAATCATGCGTAAATTATGGTAAACCCGCACGCGCGATGCTTACAAAGCGTAGTCAAGGAAAGGAGAAGCCGCGCCAGGCCCGCCGTGATTCGCGCGCACACTCCAGAGAGGGGAAAGGCTGCCCGCGACCGCTACGCTTACGCTTACGAGAGTATGTTTCGCTCTCGCCCGATGGAACGTCCTATGTCCGTACGGGGATTTGGAGCAGAAGTAGCCGGATAAGATATGCAGATATCAAAACTGCTAACGACGACGCACGAATGCGTGGCCTTCGCTGCATGCATCGCGGCCTGCTGATAGCTGCCGGGGATACCAGCGAGATTAGATGTCCTTGCGGTATGTGAAAGAGATATTGTTTCAAACTTTTTCTGTGCAGGCAGCTTGCGTCTGGGGGAGGGGGTGTTGTCTCTAGGGGTGAAAAAGTGCCCAAATTATAGTTGCGATTGATTACTCTCTTAAAAATGCGCGAAGTTTCAAGCCACACGTGAGTTTTCGCCTGTTGGCATGCTTCCGCATGCGTGCTAAAATATCACGTAGATGCTAATGAACAACCGTGACAAAGAACCGGGCCAAAGGTGAAATCAAAACTTCACTTGGTGCCAGCCGAAGATAATTTCTAAAATAGGAGTTGGCCGCTGTCGGGGTTAGGGACTGTTTATGCCAAAACGTGTCCCTAAAAAACGGAAGCATCGGCAATACCTAGCCCTCCGATACCAAGAGTTGCTCAGGAGCAACAACTCAAAGAATATTTTTAGTGCGAAGCAGTATTCCTCTACCAGCCAAGGAAGTTTTCTTGACGTCGTCAGCAGAAAACGCCAGGCTAATTCAAAGAATTACTGGCACTGCCAGGAATCTAACCTGCACCCGAATAGAGCCCGTCGCCTTACCGACTCAGCTACGGCCGCATGTAGAAACGGGGAGACAGCCGGTGTACTCACCGACCACCGCGGCGGGTCTACCACCTGCGCTCACTCAAAGCCCTCGTGTGAAGAGTGCAAGCTGCAAATGTATGATAATGGCGTCTTCGAATAATTAGAAGCACGTTCCTTCTTCCCGCGGGGGTTTTCCGGTAAAGATTGAGGTTGCGTAAGCTACTCCGAGTGTAAAAGTACCCAACAGCATTGAAATCAAGTAGTGACGTCATCACTCTTTCGTATATAAAAAGGTAAACTGGCATAACAACTTATTCAGTTCATCACAGGCTACCATGGGTAGACCACGGCTTGGGCGAATTGTAAGTGAGGGCTCGCGGTTTTCCCTTACTTCTTGTTGCGTATCGTCTGTGTTTTGCTGTTCCCCTTTTTGTAGACCACTCGAAATGAAGACGCAGGTTTCGTTTTTTGTAGACGTCGCATGGGCAATCGTTGTGGGAGTGGTTTACAGCTTCGCAGGCCAAGCACCTTTACATAGAGGATTGGAGCGAAATTTGTTTTCTCCCGTGAGTTGTGGTGTTTTGGGCATTTTACTCCATATGTGGACTGACGAAAGTACCCCAACCTTCAAAAAGTGAGTAAGGGAGGGCTGCACGTACTTTTACCCACAAAAATCCACACGTGTTTATGCGTGTCGATTCGTGACAGGTAAGCGAAACTGGGCGATTTCATTGTTATTACAAATGATAAAAATACCAACTTTACGTTTTAGTCTCCACTTGAACCATAAATAATGCTGATAAAGTTAGCAATCTTGTTCAACTGATATATGGAGCAGCACATTTCCGGTGTTCCTCAGAGTAACAGCTCGTTGCGCCCGTCGTGATGAACCTAACTTTAACGCAATAGCGTTATAAGGCCCATTTTGCTATTCCGCAGTGGCTGCCAGCCGTCCGTTATTAGCCGTGCTCATCAAGCGTCCGCGAAAGTATGTCATCGGGGCTAACAGGAAACCAGAACTGAGGTTATAGGTGCGAGGTTTCGCCGGTATCAGGAGTACAGAGCAGCAGCAATTAAATTGTGGAAAAGAGGACAATAACACCGCTGCTGAGCCTACTTACACAACACGGTGCCTGTAAAGTCTAGCTCGGTTGTATCGACTAAGTAGGGTTGGCTAGCTGACAGGTTTGTTGCTGATATACTCGGCTTGGCGCAGAGGCGACGTTACTTGAATTCCACAGCATCTCAGAGGGCTAAATGTGGGTTGTGCTCGTGGGTAAAAGCCATCCCTCCAGACATCACATGTGCTGATTCGCAGCTAGTGCTTTAAATCACCACTTTATTGAAGTTTGCCACCGGGGTTTGGCGTAACATTTTAACCGGTACTAAAATAACTACAGTGCTCGCAATTACAATTCAACGGCGATCTCTAGGGCCTTCAGACAGGGGCGCTCATTGCCGACCACGGGCAGACTGGAATGATTGCTTCCATTACAAAGTGTGCATGCTATGCATTGAGCGTTTGCTCGCAGGAAAGATTGCTTAAATTGAGAGGATTTAGGAAGCAACGGAAGGCCGTGCGACCAAAGAAGGGGGGAAAGTGGGGGAGGAATTGACAAGCCGAATATTGAGGGGATGGTTCATGCCGGCCGCAGATGAAGTCGCTGCAGTTAGCTGAGTGAGGCTAGCGTATGCTACATGGATGCTAGTTGCGCCCGTCGTTGCGCCCGTCGTGATGAACCTAACTTTAACGCAATAGCGTTATCAGGCCCATTTTGCTATTTCGCAGCGGCTGCCAGCCGTCCGTTATTAGCCGTGCTCATCCGCGGTGGGCGCCAGCATACACAAGTCTTAAGATACCTCTCTCGATGTAAATTAGCCAAAGAACTGAGAGAAAAGGTCGAAGGAACTGGTCGTTCTGTGCAATGATTGAAAGGCAAAGCGTTGCGGACGGTAGGGCGATAAACGACGAACTTTGAGCGTCGACAGCTTGCAGGGGCCATAAAGACAAAATGCAAGTTTCGTTCATTCAAAAGATTGCCGCTTTAGAATAACACTGACACCACTTTTAACGAAAACATTACTCAAATAAGCCATATCATTAGGAAAAAAGTGAATTACCATGCGACCCACTCGCTCATTTCCCGCACTAGAACTAGAATAAAGTATTAAGGAAGTTGTACGATTGCCTCAGGCCAGCTAAAGCAAGCGTAGTAAGGCAGGGTTATAAGCTTGCAGTACAAGCTATTTGCGTTTAAATTTAATGCGTATTCTCCTTATAGCAGTACGAAGTGGGGTGTGAACAATGGAAGTTACGAACGCACTCGTAAACATATAAGCACCAGTGTGTACTGCGCGCAGCATACCGGTTATAGCTGCACAGCCATCCGGCCCGTTGAGCTCCCACTGGCTGACTGGAATAAGCGACAATGACTCTGTTTGTCGAGCATACCCACTGTTTCACGAAACAATTACTATGACCCATAACAAAAATTAGCGACGTACAAATACGGCCAAAAAAAAAAATCGATTGCGGACAGCAGTCCTGAGCAGTGTCGTAGCGCCTTCTAGGAGGACTTACAATAAGGCGTTTCGCAGTTCCCTGCAGTCCTAGTCAGCACACTAACGTTCGTTTAATCACCGGCCACGGATACGTCATCGCAGACGTCGCGAAACACGATTCAGCAGAAGAATAAAAATTTTGGCGTACATGTTTAATTCATTTGTAGTTAAAGCATCGCTTGCTGCCGGGCAAGCGTAGGGGTACATAAAATGTCAATTATTTCGAATAAAACCAACTTGCATGTTGCCCTCATGACCCAAAGGTGGGTCGGGGTGTCCAATACTGACACCTTACAGTGGAAGCAGTATTTCGGTGGAAATATTGTTCGGTGAAGCCATATTGCTGTGTTGGCTCGTTTCAGTACTGAATGACAATAAGACAGAGAAATTTATGCGGAGAGCCAGATCTAAATAGGCGGGGGAGGAAGATAATCGGAAGCCAGGCGAACTTTCCTTACTTGGCATGCGGGGTCACGTTGAAGCCGGAGGAAACGGTAGGGTAGGGGCGGGATTCGTGGTCGTCCAGGGCACTATACGAGCAAGACTACCGCGTTGTGTCGTACGCACACTGGTTACCCCCTTCGCGCTCGTGCTTCCCAGCGTACAGGCCAAACTTGTAGCGGCCCCGAAACGGGCCAGAATGGTGGTTATGTGCTGCGTTGAGTACAAAGTTTCAATGGTCAGATGAAATCTTCGGCACTCCTTGAAGTGCTTTAATGGAGCAGGTGTAGAGGTGGCAACATGAATCGCTGGCTTACGCTAGCAGTAGTCCATAAAGCCTGCGACTGTGCATTCTTTTTATTCGTCAGAAATCTCCATAAATCCCATGGAATACACGGCAGATGTGGTCCGTTCAGCGCTGCAAGAGCGGGACGTTGGCAGTATCAGGCGGAATCATCTAAGCTTCATCGACAGGATGTATCATTGTGCGTACTTGAATTTACGTGCAAAATAATTTAGTCTTCGCGCGAAGGAAGCAATCACTGCTATCTATTCATTTTATAACTGTACTGATTACAATACGACTATGGTACGACTTAACGACTAGAAATGAGCAAGGAATATGTATTACTGAGTTTACCATATAATGCATGTTTGTGTCATTGCGTTTTCAACAGGGTGTAGAAAAGGCACCATGATCTAGCGATCCTGTTCGATAGCCTCGCTTGGTGGAGTTTAAACGGAGGTTCTCTGCTTTCTCTGCAGTTGTCCCAATGCCTGTCAGCGGCATTAATAGTTCCACAGCAAGACACTATAGAAGGTGGTTTCCTCCTCTCTCGCACTGCAGGATTCCGGAGCGGCGAGCGAGGCCGGAGGCTTGCAGACCGGCCACGTGATCCTCGAGGTTCAGGGCGTGTCCACGCGGCGACTAAGCCATGGTCACGTCGCGAAGATGATCGCGGACGCCTATTACGGCAGCGCCGGAGGAGTGTCGCTTCTGGTCGGCCAGGGGCCCGCACGGCCCCGGAGGCAGTCAGTCATGATTATTGATGACTAGGCACCATTGGTGACCGGGCGTCCGTCCCCGCACTGCGTTGGCTTCACCTGCTCAATGGTGTTGGCTTCACATGCACCAAATGGGCCAGGGCATCGCCGGAGAGTTCCGCGTGGCCCCCCTCCATCTGTTTGGAGAGAATGGGGGTTGATGCGAGAACTGAAGAATTTCCCCCGGGCAGCCCCAAATTTATTTAAGTGCGATTCGTGTATTAGGCACACTATGTATTTTCGACTGGTTCTGAAGAGGTAAAGTGCAAGTCCCATGCGTCAATTTGACGCCTTCAGCGTGAAAATACTGCGAACCAAAGAGTTTCGACGGATTGGGTTTGTGGATCCAGTAAGAAAACGTTTCAGTCAATAATCGGAAGCAGTTCTCAGAATACACTTCTTAATAGGGCAGTTATTACTGTCCTTTTTGAAGAATTTGATGAGTGAGCCGAGACACTTTTGAAATGCCGCGATTTATTCAAACGTTTATTTTAAATTTTGACCTTTTTGATATAAAAAAAATGTATTTTGGCCTCCAGTAGAACTCAGAACGTAAGACTGGAGTGCAAGGGCAACAAACATTGTTTAGCAACGAGGTGATAATCCCGGTTGTTTTCTATATGAGAGCCCCACGAGTAAAAGCCCTGAAAAACTGTTGACACAGGACATAACGTAGTGTGCGCACCAAAGTAGCGATATTCGAACGTGCGATTTGCCAACTCAGAAACATCCTCTTTTCAACGCGATTCTTTAGCGAGGCCATTCTTTTCTCTTTCCGAATATATGTGTAAACAAAAACAATTCTTTGTTGTTGCCTCCAAACGTATTGCCTGGCATGTTTGTTCGGGGTCATTAGCATGGACACCGACTGCACTATTCTTCAACATTCCAGTATCAACTGTGTGCTGCCACATCACACAGGTTGCATACCGGCGAGAATGGAGGGATTTTCTGGCGCAATGTTTTGACCTGTCCATCTAAACACGTCAATCCTGCGTACGCGTCTCTTACCTCTTCTTTTTTGTAATGCGGTGCTGCACATTGCCGGTGCAGGTTTAAAGTTTCCCTTCTCTTTTTTTTAGCGTAGCGCAAATCTCGGTTAGCGGAGGCGCGTCATGCTCATCGCCACAAACCGTGACCTGCCTGAAGCTCATACAAATGTGATGGTCTCCTGTTTTAAATGCAAACCCGACGGGGGGAGGGGGGAAGCGCCTAAAACTTCGAAGTTTTACGCATTCTCTACAGCCGCCAGCGCCATCGTCATATCAACCCAAAGAAAGACTGGCCGCTCTTGTTAACTTGCGTGTCTCCGGAATATAGCATTGGCGCGCCGGTGAGGCACCCGTAACCCGAGAGGCCTACTCTGCAGTGCCTGCTTACACACCAAGTGCATTATCCGCGATGTCGCCGACAGCACTTGCTGGCGTCGGTTAAGAAAGTGCGAGTCATCGCGTTTGAAACATTGTTTCCTTCCTTGTTTGCACATGGTGCAAACGTGTACAGGTTGTTCACAGCATATCGGCCAATAAAGCGCAACTTTTCTCTTGCGTAGCGCGGATTTAGTGCATACCTTGTATGGTGCAGCGCGTAATGTAGATATAATGCAAGCGGCAACTTCTGGGAGTCTTGATCACTCACGATACAAGGACCGTTAAGCAGCTGAGCGAGGTTATAAATAATGCAGGAAAACAGAACACGCGCGGAGCATTCTATTTCATTTTCGGAAAACTGAGGAGCCGCATATATGTGTCCGGAATATATATGGTTTATCAAGGTTGTTGCAGCTGATCGGAGGAATAGCTGAAATATTTAAACGGAGTCGGAGAAACATCCTTACGATGCAAAATAATATTTGAAGGGTGTTCTTTGATCGCGGCGCTATGCTTAACGTCTAACAGCTTGCGGATGCTTTCGGACTCCTGTGGAGGCTGCCATTGATGAGAAAGTTGAAGAGCATGATTGGGCTTGTGGGCACAAAATTTATTTCAATTGTAACACATTTTCACGGGGACAAGTGACTTTTCATTATAATTAGGTGTGTATTTGCTCTAAAACACTGACCGCGCCGTGTAGAGTGTTGCATCGGTATAACAGAGCGCGTCAGTAAAGCTTGAGTTCAAAGCTTGTTCAAAACTTTGGGATCAATCTAATGGCTTGTAAAAGCGGCCTATAATATTAATGTTCACGGGTTGCAAGTGTTTTTACAGAAAAAAGTAAATTACAGGTACCCAACCTACAACGAAGTTATTTACGTACTGGTGGGTTCCTGCGGGACGGGTGGCATGACGGGACGGGTGGCATGAAGGGTGTAAATTTCAATACAAATAAGTCGCTTGAAATACTTGCAAAAGTACAGTATAAAACATTCCGGGCACAAACTTTTTGTTGGGCGTGGTCTATTTGCGAAGAATGGAAGTCATCGTTGCGTCCATATTTTGGAAGTTTGTTGCGTTTCCCTTTTTTTTGCACCCATGTCGTTTAACTATAGGGCACGAACTTCCAATGACATGTTTATATCGCGAAATACTGAAACCATTATTTTTGACGTGTGGGTGTGCTGACGTATTAGAAGATGCTTCGGGTAGTAGAACATGCGAGAAACCTCTGACATATCACAGGAAACGTTCCACTTTGGAGGAAGCGTGGAGGGGCATACAGAGTGAAGCTCAGCGTCAGACAGGCCCCACGCCCCACTGTTTTTAGAGAAGCCCGCTCGTGGCGGTGCTTGGTGATGTAACGTACCGAACGCTTTGTGGCTCCTAATGAACAGGGAGGTATAGTAACGTCCGCGGGATTGGCCATACCATGCTGAATACGGCGGTTATCGTCCGATCACGAATCCGGAACGATTTTACCCTCAAATTGGCCTATGCGAACTCCGTCAACTATTCTGTCCGCAGTAACCGAAACACTGCGCAAGAAAGCCGGGCTTGTTATTTTTTGCACTATTTCAATACAAATAAGTCGCTTGAGCGTCATAAAGCGCTTAATGAAGCGTTTAGTCGCCCTTTGTTCAAATGTGGAGATCTCTGCTCCTTGAGGCAGCGTCAAACAGCAAGGCATGCTGAAGCAGCCAGGCCCTGCTGGTCAAGCGCAAGTTCAGGCTGGACGTTGGCTCCATGAACGGAGGCGGGGTGGACCCCTCCAGAGGGGACACGTGCCCACTCAGACCATCACAAGCGTTACGAGGAAAGAATCCTGTTAGACGGCAACTACTGGGGAAATGGCGGAAAGTTGAAGGCATTTAATAATCCAAAATGCAGTCTCCTGGCCTTAATGGACCCAGGAGACTGCAATACCAGTTGGTTTTGTAGGTGAAAATACCCTATAGCATTTTCATGAGGCGCACGATTCGAGCGAGCACTCTCTGACTGTATTGGGAAGGGAAAAATTTCAGTAACAAATCCCCGGGAGATATACGCGGTGTATTAAGAGTTACAGAGTGGCAGTGGGCGGAACGGCCACCACGTCAGCAGGAAGGCCAGCAAATTAGGTTAATTTGACTGTGGCGCAACAAGTGATACTTTTCATATCAAAATTGCACCACTTCTGTTGAAGAAATCTAAAACCTTTTTAACTGCAATGGTGCTTGTGCTGCACCCGCACTCTCTGGTGCCTCGACTGAAATCCACACGCCAGTGTTGGCCACTTCTTCCATGACAAAATCTGGCTCGCGTGAAACGTTTCCTGCGTGTTGTGCTCTGCTCGTCGGCGAACTTTTTGGCCACCTATTGAGCGTACTATCTGCTCTTGAAGTGACTTTTTTGTTTGTCGTGAGGGTTGGGTTGGATTCAGTCCAGGAAATGGGTGCGCGTGATTCGGTGAGTGTAAAGGGAAGAAACGTGACGATACAATTTTGGGAAGGTTGACTCGAGTGCGTGGCAAAGCAGTGCCGTGGGCGACATTGTACACGGTGAAATGTTGGAGCCACACCTTGAGATCGAAGGCATGCCTTTACCCACTTACTCAGGCCCTTAACGAAACATGTTTGTTGTTAAAGGGAGCCTGTTTCATCTTTTTTAGTATACGTATATAGATGTGATGGTGTGTGCAACAGTGTTATCACGTTGACGTGTAGTTGTTTTTTGTGCACGGCATTACATGAGGTGCCGCGCTGCTGGCATGTTGCGCACGTGTTGTTAACGTGTTTTATGTCTAGGTGTGCAAACCTTTTGTAGCACCCGTATACAAAAGAAGGAAGGAAAGTTTCGTACAACTGGTTACTCATGTTATAATACACACGCGGTTTGTAAGGTGTAGTGTTTCTATATAATGTTTACAATACATGAACATCGTACGAGAAAAGCCTTGCCGAAGAAAAGGGGGCGCGCACGCATAGTGAACACCTTTCTCGCTTAGCTGTTGTAAACAGTTTAGGCCGGAATCACCTAGGGGGGTTACTGACACTTTCCGGGAAGGCATAACCGCGTTGTGGGTCAGCAGGCTTCCACGTATTGACAGAGATGTCAAGTTTTACAGGCACCGTGCACTGGCACTGCACGTAAATAGTATGTAGACGCCTTTTTTAGACCACATGATCGAGTGAGGGATAAATCTAGCATCGGAGTGTATGGACGCGGTTGCCAAGCCTTTTTTTCCTCCGTTTTGGTCTGGCTTGATTTGACTGCACTCTAAAGGAATTGCGCGAATGGATTCGGTAGTTAATGTATGCACGTAATAAAATAGTTGGATAAAAACTGATGGTTTAAAAAGTTTATATAGTGCACATAAAAACCACAACACTTTCGTCAATTTCTTACGGCAGTACTCTCCCTATTAGAACCACTGTAGGGTAGTAGTAGCAGAAAAAAGATTTTTCCGAGCAAAAATTATTGATATTTCAACTTGGCAGCCCGCTTTTGGTCTACATAAAGGAGGCCCGGCTGGCGCACAAGATGAAAAACACTTAAACTGCGATCTGTTGGTTGAATCCCGAAAGCTGTCTGCGACGTGCGCATGTCGTGGGTTTTTGCAGAGGGAATGCGGCATCTCTACGCCCTTCAGGCTTCTCAACGACGAAGTTCTTGGCTGGTAGCACGTGTTACTGGTGAAAAGTTGAAATAAAGGAGTGCTTGGCTTCCTGGACCATAGGAGCCACTAGTGTAGTCATTGCGAGAGTGGCGAATTGTTTTCAAATTTTTGTGGGTTGCAGTCTAGGTGTGCCTAAAGAAAGGAAGACATGATGAACACCTTTGTTTTAAAATGCAGAGTTGGAATGCAACCAACTTTTCAAATTTTTCCATGTTGGATGTGTAGTGGCCGCAGTGCCGTTACGTCTTTGGTAAGTCTGTTTCTATTGCCAATATGCGAGCCGACTACTGGGTACATAATGTTTGTTTCAAGGGTGAGTGAAATTTAGTTAAAAACATAATTATAAACACTGTGGCTAGAGGAGACAAATGACATTTAGAATTTAATTTAAATAAATAAGGTACAACAAGCTTGAATATCTTTACTCGCATGCATGCCTTCGAGTCGAGGGGCGAATGTTTGCCAATGTTTCCAGTGTTGAGGGGCTCTCTACACAAACTGCTGTTCATCAGCTGCGCAGTAGTTGCAGGTTTTACAGCACTCGTTCCCAACTTCAATGTTCAATGAGGCCCAGCCCTCTGGTGATTTCGAGTGCCTGAAAGTGTGGATTAGCCTAACCAGAACTTCTCATTAAACGAAAGGGAAGCACAGCCGCTTTTGGTTTACGTGAACTAGACATAAAAGTCAAGAATCGCGACGAGAACTTTTCAGGGCCTATAATTACAAAGTTCCAAGGTATTCCTAACGAGAACGTGGACCAGCAGAAAAGAGAACATATGCAACTGACCAAATCATTCCGTCGTGGTCGTTCAATAATGATTGACACTCACTCGTGGCCTCTACAATAATAGAGCTTCATGCCTCCCTATTGTGAAACAGTTTCATGCGATTGCTGAATTAGTGATGCGCTAAAGAAGATTTTGGCACCCGAGAAGAAGACAGGCACCTGAGATCTTGCAGTTGCTACTTTTTGTTGCAACTCAGAGTGCTGCAATGTGGAAACGTTTCCATGGTACTTTGCCCACAGTCGATTTTATAGGCAATCGCTTCCGAACAAAAATGGATTGCATCGAATTATTTATATATATGTTCGACTCACCACAAACGCTGATTGTGGTCCTAACGGGGGCTCATTACGCTAATGCGCAACCTTAGAAAGTGTAATCGTTGTTAAAACGCCAGTCATTTTAAGCTATATCACTGCAGTGTGCTAAGACAATTGCTTCCTTAACTTACGTGCGTCCCAGACGAACACGTTCCATGAACCAGTTTGCACCACGACCACTCGAAGCTCGCGCGAACATCTTAAAGTAAGGCACAAGGCAGAAGGCCACAAAATGAGCCATGGGAATATAGATTGAGTGCAACCTAATTACGTGACCAAAGAAACCCAATAAAATCACAATGTAGTCATAGCTAACGAAGGACAGTGTTAATAGTACGGTGTAAGGTACTGAGTTTGTAAAATTTGCCAGCAGGTGAACAAAACGCAATGTGAAATGTTGCTTTAGCTGTAGCAACCCGGCAGCGCAAAAGCCACAGCTACCCAGCCTTCATAGGGGTTCTCGCCCACTGTTACGCTGGCGTCGTTTCATACGGCAACGAGACGGGTGTACACATGTAATGTGCCATCATTTAAGTGATGTGTTGTAACTTGTTATATGCCCGCGGTGCCTGTATACATCGCACGACGAGTAAGCTTGAGAGCGCCGAATAAAGATAATAAAAATTGTGACATATGACGCGTCTGTGTATCATTCAACAACACACCACGCGAAGTGTCGATATAAGGCAAAAGAACACGCAGAGACTCAGCGCCTTAACTCTTTCGCTACCGCGCCTATCAAAATCGATCAATTTGATCGATACTTCTGGGAGCGCCTTTTCATAGCGTTCCATGCGTTTCTCGAACAAGTAAAGCTGTTCGGAGTTAGATCAGAAAATGGCCTTTCAAAATCAGTTTTGTTTTCATTTTTGCTACGGAAACGGGATTTTTGACACGCTTTTGAATCACCTGGGTGTGGAAAAGGGGCGTGGTCATCGCGCGTCACTGCTACCAACGAAGAATGCGTGCAACTCGTAATTACTCTGCACCAGCGCTTGTTTTTTGATATCAGGGCGTGAATGGGGAACTAGCAAACGATTTTCAATCGTCCGGTTCGCGCTCTGACAGTAATAATCCCAGAAGTCGTCTTTAAATGTCAAGCAGTGCCTGGTTGCAAAGCTACTTTATGATTTTAGGCAGTTTTATTGCCTTTGCGCACGTTGTTGTAAGTACTGTGGTAGTTCTACTTACCCCAGGACCATTCGCAAACAGTTTACAACAGTTTCGATTTCGTTTCTGCATCGCAAAATTCATATTTAGCGCTACTGCGCAGTTACCCAACTTCAAGGCTACCTGCCATGGCACCTGGAGCGTCCGCGACTGATCCTCGAACAAAGCACGGCGCTCCTGATTTCCCCCACCCTAACCCGATTTCTGCGATAAGAACTTCAGATGCAAGTCAAAAGATCACACCCAGTCGCCAGATATCTGTTCCGCCGAGGACAGCGCTTCAAACCGGCCTTACACTGCCAGCTGTTCGACTTCCAGTTTCGTTTCCACGCGAGGGTATTTCCGGGTGTCTAATGTTGCTGCTTAGTTGAACTGTCTATTCGGACGTAGTCTCCTAGAAGTTTTTGTACTGTTTCATTTGAATACTGTTAGGTGGCGCTGCAATAGAGAAGGCTCGTTGTGCTGATCTTTTTCATCGCGATACTGCTACTCGGCCAAAGATCACAGGGCACGATTCTAGCTCATCGTACCTCATTTTTGCAAGCAAGGCTACCATTGCCAGTAAGAAGATGATAATAAAGCTCAGCTTTATGTTTTGAGAGATACCTGACCGTGAGCGACAACAAGCATCAGCCACGGCGTTCCGTTTTCAACTTCATGCATGTTTTTTTCCGCATCGCGTGCTAGTCCCAAATATTGTGCTCGCTGTAAATGAAAAGTCAGCCATTGAAATGATGTTTTTACGTTATGTGGGGGCACATTGGTGCCTCTGATAATGACAAGCCACCAAGTTTATTCAAGAAAACCACCCGAAATTGCACATTTTGAATTGGAGGTTGGGCTTCACCGCATGACATGTGCACCGTGCATGCTAACATTTTTTTTTATACCTGACAAACTGTTCCGCGCAAGCCGACATTTTTGCTAGGGCGTGTTTTTGAAATGTTTCCCTACAAAATGTATATTCTAATTTTTTTCTACTACCGGTTGTTGGATAAACACAACTCCTTCTTCATCATTTTTTTCGACAACTTGACAAAAAATTTGATTTTGATATTTTTTTTACAACTATGATATATAAAAACCTTTAAAAAACCGGTGTTATTGGAAAGGCCGTTAAATAATCTGAATTTTGTGTTCCTGCAATTCGTGCCTAACCAATTTTTTAGCAGGAAAAAAAATGTTTTCTTGGACCCCTAAAATTAGTCAATTTTCCCGCGGTAGCGAAAGAGCAGCCATGAAGAGAAAACAAAAGTTTGTTTTATTCGAAAGATTAGGTGTTTCATAGTACCTCAAGCGCTTTCCCGGAAGCAAATGATGCTTAATTCACTGAGAAATAAGGCAATTTAAGCCAAAATTTTAAATCTCCCGTTAAAATTGCACATTTCGTCACGTGAACAATGGCGTCATACGAGCCGGTCCATGAAACAGATACTTAGTATGTCGACTCCATATAGCACCCACACGCGGGAGTCGACCGAGACGGCGGCCATTTTAAGAATACTAGTAAAACCTAGTGCACCCGCAGCCCTAGTCATGGAATCGCCTGATCCGGAGAACAAAACTCTCGCCGAGGAGCTCGGGCTTGCATTTAACAACCTCACACCACTTGAACACTCAATGCTTCTAAGTGCACGAGCGGCAGGAGTTGTGGGATACGCAGTGGACGGGAAAGCGACCATTCCGCGATAGCCACAACACACGAACGCCCAGCCGTCGGCACCGCTGCCTCGTCAGCCCCGTCGCGATGGACGAATACAGACTGGTACGTATGTGCCGTATTTTCAATTTCAGTGGCAGTATCGCCTATGCCAGTTGGGCGGTGTCGTGTATGGAAAGCCGTTCGCTCGAGCTCTCTGCTCCGACCAGAAAGATTCGAGCGTCAATGCGCGGTGTGTACGACAATTTTAAATGCAGAGCATTTCAGTAACTCACGATGTCACCCGCGTTGGCGTCCGTAGTCCGCACCGTCGTTGTCCCTACTATATAGAAAAAATACTATCCGGCACCAGGTTTCGACCCCTCGAGCTTACTTAGTTGCCGAGCTTACTTCCTTTCCTTTGCAGTCGGTCACGGTTATCGCGTGTGTTGCATGGTTTGCGCTTGAATATCTTGCACCAGGCAAACATACAAATTGGCACTGGGTCTACCGGCGAAGACTTCGACGGAGAAGCTACTTCAACTAGGGCTACTTAATACGTGGGAGGAACTTGTAGAGGCCCACAGGGTTAGCCAAATTGAACGGCTGAAACTCACAGAAACAGCTCGCGGCAATTTACGCCGTCTCGGGTACGAGGTGAACGTGGATTCCCAAACCCAAAAAAGGCGCATCCCACTTTGTCTGAGGGAGTACATCACGGTTGACAATATCCCACGCAACTTTCACCCTGTTTACCACAAAGGAAGGAGAGATGCCAGGGTAAAGGCACTGAAAAAGAGAAATAATGTCTGGCGCTTTACGTTTGCATTTATTTATCTCGATCGTAGATGTGGCGACGACGTTTCTCGCTTCCGACGGCGCGTTTCGATGAGTGGCATGCGGCACCACCGCTCACCACCCGTTTCAATTTGGCGCCGCGGCGTCCTGGAAGCAGACGACGCGCCTCCGTTGCTATAGCGACGGGGCGCATGAGCAGAGAGCAGTGGAAGTGCGATCAAGTGCGAAACATCCCCCTCGCGAGGCGCACGATCAAATGCAGAGCATTTCCGGGGGCGCACAACGTTAAGTAGTTTGCGTTAAGTTTATGTTGTTGCACTTGTGGCAACTGCTGACGAGAGAGCGCTCGTCAGCAGTAATTTGAATGAGTCAAGGATATAAGGCGCGTCCGTAGCGTTCCATTCTGTGTTGGCTTTGTGGCGCAGTGGTTAGAGCATCATGTACATTGCGTTCCGCCCACAGGGTCGAGGGGTCGAAACCTGGTGCCGGATGGTATTTTTTTCCCCAAGGTGAGAGCGATTTGGCGCCATTTGACGAAGTCGGCGACGAGCGCCAGCATGTCCGGGTCCCTGCCGTAATCACTTCCTCGGAAATGAAGCGAGCACAATCGTACTTCCTTTAGCTCTCTTTCTCCTCCGTTTGCAAATTTCACAAAACGTAGCCACTTGCTTCGCCGAGGTTCGTTGTTGGGCAGCACATGAAAGGAGATCTCACCGGCGGGGATGTCGCACTCCCTCGACGATTTGCCCGTACTAAATGGGCATTTCAAAACACAGCAACGAAATTTCATTGTGAAGTACTCGAACAAACTGAAGTTTTCATTGGTTGTAAACTGTTGTAAGGAATCAAACTTTATTTTCTTAAGCAACCTTAGTCGAGGGCGCCGTCTTGGGAAGCTGTGGCCATAACTTCCTCCGCTCTGGACGTCAGCAGGAGCTGCGGCGCAGCGCTGGGGTCAGCCAGACTTGCCTTCCAGGATGCCAGAGTTGGTTTCGGGATGCGGGTAAACTTTAGATGTCGATCACAGGCCCATATTGTGTGGAATATGTTTGAATAACCTCCGCACAACGAGCAAGCAGGGGTGCCGGGTAAATTTCGAAAGCGATATATGAGATGTTCAGTGGGTAATGTGTTAGTCTGTATCTGTCAGAGGAGGATGGACTGCCGCCTTGCGAGTGTACGATGTTGGGAAGGATGTACCTTGCGCTGAGCGCGAAAAGACTCGAGGTATTCGCGCGGGTTGAAAGACGGCTGCGCATCGCTTAAGGTTGATGAGAGCTGATCAGGTGCCCGGTAAATAGGTGCTCGGGCGAGCGTATGTGCCGCTCATTTGGTGCGAAACCCTCGTGCCCAGGAATCCAAATAATGTGGAACGTGTGCGGTTCGTAGTCGAGCGCGTCTTTGATGAGGCGGGCTGTGCGGTGCTGCAGGTCATTTCTGATCAATTGTCTGCAGGCGGATTTTGAATCGGTGACGATGATGATGGGTGTTTGCGGACGAACTATATGGGTGGTAGCGGCGTATATGGCTCGCGCAATAGATGGAGTTTCTAGGTCTTCGATAGCGTGTGCGTCTGGTTCGATCGTGACAAGTTCGTAGTTTAGGGGTCCGACGACAGCCGTTATGCCTCCCTCATCTTCCCCAGCATGTGCGTCAACGTAGTGAACGTGCTTGAAGGGGCTGAGGCGCTGCAGCGTTTTCGAGAGGACGTTGGTCCTGATGTGGCGCCGTTCAGCATGCCGGTTGGGGGTCCATGTTCCTTGGCAGGGGAGCGATGGTGATGCGTGCTCGGTGTTCAAGGGAAAGGCATCTTTTTTCCTGCAATGCGTATGGTGGTGGGTCCTTAGAGCAACCGAGATCACGCAGGGTGGCCCTGCCTTGGTCGGTGCTACGGAGCCGGTGGAACTGGCCTAGGCGGTGCGCACTTAGGAGCTCCTCCAGTGTCTTGGTGACTCCGGTGGCTTGGAGCGCTTGTGTCGAAGTATATTGCGGCAGTCCCAGTGCTTGCTTTAAGGCCCGTGGTAAGGTGAAGACACTCACAAGTGCTTTACCGGCCTCTACCCTCTGTATTTATGAAAGCAGTACACGTATACACGTATATAGCGTGCGAACTCCACACAGTGGGCATGTCGGCCGCACTCACAAACACGACCGGCGAAGTGCGCTCTAAAACAAAAGCAGGCTACGAGAAAGAAAGAAAGGAAGAAATAAGGAAAGAGAAAGAAAAGAAGGAAACAACAAACAAAGAAAAAGAGAGCAGTAAGAAAGGAATAGAGAAAGAAGGAAACAAGGAAAGGAGGGATGAAAGATTTTCCGAAAGAAGGCAACTGATGGGGCCACAAAAAAATTAATAATTGGTATCGGTGCATGCGAACGACTTGAGATGGGGTAGATAAACAGAAGGCGGAATTATACCATTGTCGTCTTGTTTTAACAGTGGAGCTGTTGTTGCTGGCTGTAATGTATGCGGCGTCATCAGAAAACCCCAAGTGATAGTTACTCCCGCCATTTACCGCACACGTGAGCCCGGGTTTTACGAGTAGCGTCCGGTGCCATCCAGGCTTGGCGTGGCGCTTGCAAAAAAATCCCGGGCCATCTCCACTAACGTGAAAATCGGGGAGGGGCGAAGCACGCATTGTATAATTGTATTCAAAGATTGTAAGTCTCCTCCATTAATTACTTATTTTTTTATTTTTATTTATCACATACTGCAGACCACGTATGGCCCATGCACGAGAGGGCGATACAACTCAAAATTCTCAGCGCGCGCCGTGTGGCACGCGCTGATTGGGCGCCGGAGAAGCGCCCGTGGGAGGTGGCGCCCTCTCCTTCATTGAACCGGATTTGAGCAACAGACTGGCCGTAAGTTGTACTCGTGTCCCACGCCGCATCATGCTAAGAAATATGCTTTACAGTTCATAATTTGGCATTTTAAACCAATTTTGAGAGGGAATTTAACAAATTTTTTTTGTCAATGTATTTAAATACTGATTATTCCTCTATTTTAAATTAGTTTCATTCATGCTAGTTTCTTGTGAAGCGGTTTTATTCATTATACTTGTTTTTCTAGGATCGTGTGATCACCTGATTTAACGGGAATACATGAGACGGTGACAGCAGACGCCGGCAGCCAGAGCCCCTAACGCGCTTCGCCCCTAAAATACAAAGAGAACAGTTCACGTGCGTCCGCGCCGCAAGGGGCAAGTACAAGACAGCTCGCGCTACTGACGTCCAGTTCGCGAAGCCGGTTGCCGCCGGGTCTAGCGTGTGCGGGTGCGGACCACTTTGGGAGAAATGTGATAGCCTGCGGACAAACGATCCGGGCCCGCCTGCTATGCATGAGGAAGACTACGATATAGATGGGCATGACGATGACTACTGCTACCACAGTGAAAATCGACGACGGACCATGTACATAAACAATTTCAGCCTAATTCAATGAGTGATGGCGTGTCCATGAGTGCTTACATAGAAAGAAATCCTCCAGCTTCGCTGTGGTTCAAGCCTTGCGCAGCTTAGTGCAAGCTTCAAATTTTTTTTATTTTGGCTCTTCGTAAATTTTTGCACCACCTGGTCATAGTGTTCAAGAATTTTGCTTCGCGCGTGTAAAATTCCATGTATCCGTGGCACTGAACGATCTTTTTTGGGCCCACGGTTACGTTAAAAAATTTTGTGCTCTTACAGAAAAGTAAGATTCCACAGCCACTTTTGCTACTTTATTCGTGTCCACAGTGAAGTCAAGCAAATACACAACGCCAGAGCATAAATTCAGTTGGCTGTGCTTAACATCACGTTCAGTGTGCCGCCCGTAGGCACATCTCCAAGGTGCCTGGTGATCGGGCATGTGTGTGACTGGCCTTTCTTTGCCCGCCTTCCGTAGCACCTATTTCGCGCCACTTCTCTTGCGTATTCTTGCCACTACGAAACGGGACACCTCGGAAGGGAATCGGGACGCTCTTATTCGCAAAGCGAAAAAGACATCTCTGGGTCTTCCGATCACCGCTTGCCCGACTCGCGCATCTTGGTGTTCTCCCCATGGTTTCGAATATAATTGACCTCCATCACAGCCACGAACGTCAACGCCTCTCCTAAACTGAACTGCGACAGGTAGTGATGCCTTACACATATTAGGATACCTTTCCCATCCCCTTGATCTCAAACGACTCCTATAGACAGAAAAATACTCCAAAATATTACCGTAACACCCATTCCCCATTCCCATTCGACGACCAGGACGTCGAGGATTGCCTGTCATCGTATAAAAGGGTGAGCTCACATAACAGACGGGATGAGAAGATGAAGCTGAACAATGTCCCATTCTCCCTCTAGGGACTTGGTGAAACGTTGGTACCTGAACCACGGAGCCGACTTGCAGTCTTGGTCATCTTTCAACACCGATTTTATGAAAGCATTTGGTGGCCCAGCTATGAGGAAAGTTCGCACCGAAGAACGTTTGCAAGAGCAGGCACAGCACGAAGGCGAAACATTTACGAGTTACATAGAAGGCGTTTTGGCCTGTGCAAGCGGGCAGACCCTTCCATGAGCGAGGCTGACAAGATCATGCATCTACTGAAGGGGATATATGACAGCGCCTTTCAGTTGTGCTGATTAAGGATCTTAAGAGTGTTGGGGACGTCTTCAACTGGTGTCAAAGTTTTGACGAGCTCCGCAAACAGCGGCTTTTCACGCGGCTTCTCACGCGGCGCTCAGCGTCACAGCCGGGCGAGCCCCTTTCGGGATTGGTCGTCGGCAGCGAGGAGACTTCCCTGATGCCCCGCATTCAAGATTTATTCGCCTAGAAATCGCGCTTCAACCATCTCTTCGATCGTGTGCGCCCGCTGCGGTATCAGCGCCCCCATTGTCTTCCACACTTCAGCAAGCGATACGGGAACAAGTCGCCGAACCTTCGGCTCGCCCATCGGGGCCTGTTGGTGCTCCCATATCACCGACTCTAACCTACATAGCAGCATTGCTGCGACCAAGCAAATCCGGTAGGACTTTGCGCCCCGCGATCATCACAGTTTCCGTAAATGCCGCCGCCTCGACCAGCACCTCATGCGCTAAACGTATGGCGAATGCCTGATAACCACCCCATATGCTTTGTATGTCGTTTCGCCGGCCACGTCGCCCGTTACTGTCGCCGCCAGGCCTGATCATACGACTGATCATACGATCAGTCGTTTCAGTCGCCGTCCTACGTCGTGTATGAGCCGCGACTTGGTCAGCAGTCCACCTTGCCGCCGTTGAACACGCCTGCTGCTGCCAGACCGACGTTCAACAGCCGCAGATTGTCGTTGCCGCGTCGCCGATCTTCTCGCCCATGCGGCCTCGTGTTGCGCCAATACAGGAGGAAAACTAGTCGCCGCAGTTCACGCAGTTATTTAGGCAAGAGCTGCGTCCACGTCGAAAACCTTAAGTCCTCCATTTTCACGTCATAACACTATTAAAGTTACTGTTGGCCTCGCCGTAATCGTCCTTTTCGATACCGCAGCTGCCGTGTCAGTAATCTGCGAAAAGGTCTGCCGCGAATTACGCAAAGTGACGACGCCGGTGTCCGACCTCACACTCGGCACCGCCAGTGCACAACACATTCGGCCTGCTGCTGCGTGCACTGCCCGGGTCACCATTCAAAACATCACCTACCTCATTGAGTTTATTGTGCTCACTTCGTGCTACCACGACATCCTTCTCGGTTGGGATTTTCTGTCGACCCACCACGCCGTCATCAATTGAGCACGCCCTGAGAGAGAGTTATTTACAGTTGAAGACGCCTCATCGGACGAGCCCTCTTCCTCTATTCGCCTTGTTGTCGCCGAAGACACCGACGTTCCTCCTAGCTCCGCCGCACTTGTACCGGTACTGTGCGACTCAGTTCCCGAAGCCACAGAGCTGCTCAGCCCTTCCGAGCTGTTTTATTGCAGAAAATGCATGCTTCCTGCTTCCATTCGCAGTTTTATACATGCAGCATGGATTCAGCTCCATGTTTATTTGAAACCCCTATTCCTCTCTAGCGACATTGTTTCGTGGTGAGTGCCTGGGTAGTATCGAAGAGATTGACGCCCTCCTCGTCACTGACGTTCCCAATAATTCATTGGACGTTTCACTTGCTGTCTTCGACCCCTCCACTCCCTCCCCGAATTCGTCGGTTTCCCTCCGCTCAGTCGACGAGGGTCTTCCTGCGCCTGAACGAAACCAATTTCTCTCCATGCTTCAAGAGTTCCATCCGTCTTTTGACTGCCAGACATCCTCCTTGGGCCGCTCATCTACGGTTGCTCACCACATTGACACAGGAACTCACTCCCCATTACGACAACGGCTGTTCTGTGCGTCAACCAAAGAACGTGGCGTTATTGACAGTCATGTGGACGACATGTTTGAACGTGGCGTCATACAGCCTTCCAACAGCCCGTGGGCGTCACCGGTTGTTCTCGATACAAAGAAAGACGGATCCATTCGCTTCTGTGTTGATTATCGCCGACTCAATAAAATAACACGGAAGGATGTCTACCCTCTCCACAAAATCGACGACGCCCTCGACACTTTTCAAGGAGCAGAGTTTTTTCCTTCCCTTGATTTAAGGTCAGGCTACTGGCAGGTCCCCATTTCGGATGCTGATCGTGCGAAACGACCTTTGTAACAGCAAATGGCTTGTACAAGTTTAACGTCATGCCTTTTGGTCTTTGCAACGCGCCTGCAACGTTTGAACGCATGATGGACGATATTTTGCGTGGCCTAAAGTGGAAAACCTGCCTCTGTTTTCTTGATGATATTGTCGTCTTTTCTTCCGATTTAGACACGCATATTACCCGCCTTCGACAAGTCTTCAAATGCCTCACTGATGCAGGACTTCAGCTTAACCTTAAGAAACGCCGCTTTGCTGCCCGCCAACCCACAATTTTAGGTCATGTTGTATCGAAAGATGGCGTCAGTCCCGAGCCTGACAAACTTCGTGTTGTCGTGGTTTCGTAAGCCCACAACCACCAGGCAGCTCCGAAGCTTTATCGGGCTCTGCTCGTACTTCCTACGATTCGCACGGAACTTTGCGTCGATAACGGCACCTTTAACGAAGCCTCTGAACGGGTCCAACGACATCTCTTATTGGTCTTCAGAGTGTGACGAGGCTTTCCAAAAGCTCCGTTCTGTGCTTACGTGTCCACCGATCCTTCGCCATTTTGACCCGTCGGCCCCTACCGAGCTTCATACTGACACCAGCGTTGTTGGCCTGAGCGCTGTGGTCGCCCAACAGAAATATGGCTTCGACGAAAACGTCGTTGCTTATGCGAGTCGGACACTCACAAGAGCAGAGGAAAACCACTCTGTCACGGAGAAAGAGTGCCTGGCTATTGTGTGGGCCATAAAAAAATTTAGTTCCTACTTGTATGGCAGGCCCTTCGAAGTAATCACCGACCACCGCACCCTATGCTGGCTATCTTCTTTGAAGGATCCGTGTGGTCACCTTGGAAGGTGGGCCCTTCACTTACAAGACTACGATTTTCGAGTGCTCTACCGATCTGACCGCAAACACACCGACGCTGATGCGCTCTTACGCTCTCCCGTGGCCGCCGACAGTGCCTTTTTGTCATCCATAGAGGGAACTCTTTCCTCCCTATCACTTGACGACATGCCTCGCGAGCAGCGCAAGGATATCTGGCTCACTTCTCTTTTGGGCCTCCTAACAAACCCTGCTTTGTCAAATGCCCCTCGAGCTGTGCGGTGACAGGCCACTCACTTCGCTATTCGTGACGAGCTTCTGTACCGCCGAAATTATAGCGCAGAGGGCCAGAAGTGGCTCTTAGTCATTCCCCGCAATCTCCGTTCAGACTTTTGCGCATGTTTTCAGGCCGATACGCAGTGTGGTCGTGCTGGTGTACTGAAGACATACCAGCGTCTCTGTATGTGGTACTACTGGCGTCGAATGTACACTTTTGTCACCAAGTTTGCCCGTTCCTGCGAAAAATCTTAATGCTGTAAGTGTAAGTCCCCACCAAACAAACCGACGGCTCGGTTGGAGCCCTGCCGTGTCCAGTATGACCTTTCGACCGCGTAGGAATTCATTTGTATTGGCCGCTCGCTACATGGCTTCTGAATACCGGTCGGCCGTCATTGCGGTAGACCCAGAGGTCGGCGAACTCACTCGTGAGTCCACTCACTCAGACTCATTTGGACTTAAACTCAATTGCCAGTTTGAGTTTGGGTGAGCGCGAGGCTAGTGTGGCATGGTGAGTTTGAGCTTGAGTGAGTTTGAGCAGAGTGAGCCCGACTGAGTTTGAGTCCGACTGAGTTTGAGTACAGCTGAGACCTTGTGAATTCTGAGTCCATTTTGAGTTCTGAGTACATTTTGAGTTTGAGTCCAGTTTGAATTCTGAGTACATTTTAAGTTTCAGTCCATTTTGAGTTCTGAGTACACTTTGAGTTTCAGTCAATTTGGAGTTGTAGTACCTTTTGAGTTTGAGTCCATTTTGAGTTTGAGTACCTTTTGAGTTTGAGAACATATTCAGTTGTGAGTACATATTGAGTTTCGAGAACATATGAGTTTTGAGTCCATTTTGAGTTTCAGTACATATGAGTAGCCTAGCAGGCAGCTATAGTTGGCTGTTAAGTTTCATGCGTCGAAGTGGGCTCGGAATTCAGGTTACCTGCAGGTACGGCACCATTCGCGATCCGCATGATCGGTTGGGAGAGAGGGGTGTCTGATTTTGTTTAGTTTCTGGTTGAATTTTCATGACCCTAAACACTTGCTGTATACCAAGTTTTCGCGGCTGGGCGTGTGAGTGATAATTGACTGTTGAGGTCATAAAAGGGTTGTCTTAACTTTTCCTCCTAATGGATCCACTAAGAGGGTGGGAAAGGGTGGTGGGAAGGCACACGGCAGCGCTTGCTTGCTGGTTGTTCGCCTGCTACTGTTAACGGCTTGATATACTAGGGGTCACAAAGGAAGAGGTCAGAGATGGGGAAAAGGGGGCGAGGGCTGTCCCTTCTGCTGTTTCAAATGAATTAGCTGAATTGACTGGGCAACGCCCCTTTAGGCAGAATAATGATTGCATTAGATTGGGTGAAAAGTCAACTGATGACGCTAAGGCGTGTAAGGTATCAAATGAAAGGTCCAGATTAAGGGAATCACGCAGGGTAAATAATAAAAAACGCTGCCTGATTGTAGTCATCAGGCAGTCATAATAACTCATCGATTGGGTTGAAATTCAAAATGACGCTGCGGGGGCATGTGGGCAATCAAATTCAAGGTCTCGATGAGGGGAATCATTCGGGAGAAAAATGCGTTATGGTTATATCATGACGTAGTCATGGTTAGTCATAAATTCGGTTAAAATTCAAGTTTATGACGCTAGGGCGAGTGGCGTATCAAATGAAAAGTCTCGATGAGGGTAATCACGTGCTTCCTGATTATTATCATTAAATTAAGTTAAAAGTTACAATGACGTAACTGGGTGTGCGGGGCATCAAACTGAAGGTTCCGATGAGGGAAATCACGTGGGACAAAAATGCGGTATGGCTATATCATGAGATAGTCATGGTTAGTCACAGATTGGTTTAAAATTCATATTGATTCCGCTAGGATGTGATGGGTATCACAATAATGGTCTTGATGAGCGGAATCACGTGGGAGAAATACAAAAATGCTTTCTGGTTATAACCATGAGATAGTCATGGCGATTCTTATATTGGGTTAAAATTTGAAGTCACCCCGCTAGGGCATGTAGGGTATCAAATTTACGGTCGTGACGAGGGGAATCACGTGGTGCAAATAAAAAAGGTTTCATCGTTCTAATCATGAGACAGCCATTGGGCCTGTTCGATTTACGGGCATTCTGGCAGACCGCGGGCTGCCAGAAGCTTGCTCTCGGGCAGGAAGTTGCGTCATGATTAGGTTGTTCAAGCGCCTCGGGATGCACCGGAAGCTGGAACCGAGCGCAGCGGAACAACCCTTTTTTTGGTCGTCTGCTGCAGTTTCAGCGGCTAAATGTCGGACGAAGCATGAAGTGGGCTCGCTGCTCTCCCCGACGCGTTGTTTGCGGGCCGCCGTCATCTTGAAGGTACGATTGCGATTGCGAAGAGTACGATTGCGAAGCCGAAGTTTTCTATGTGTGCGTCATCCTCGCGATGGTTCAGCGGGAAGAACGGCACCGCGTTACCCCTCTATATGGAGAACGTTGTGACGACCTACCAGGAGTTCGAGTTCAGGAGACTGTTTCGCCTGTCGCGGTGCACGGTGGTAGCCCTGGTTGCCGAATTCTACCCCGAAGACCTGCGAGGACGCCCCGAAATGCCTGCCCAGAAGACAGTTCTGATTGCCCTGTCGCAAATCGGTACACTCGGTACAATCTACATGATCGCGAACTCGGCGTGAGCGAGTTATCTTTTCACGCCGCAGTCTACTGAGTCATCGGATTTGTACATTTCTAACAGCGGACGGGAAATATTCTGGCCCGACTGAGCAGTATTGCAGCTAAACAAGCGGGCGTTCCACACTCTCGTTCGCCGAGGAAGCGGAGGACTTTCCGGACATGATCGGCGCGATTTATGGGTGCCGCATTTCTAAACAATCGGAGTCCGGAGGAAGCTACTACATTTGCAAGAAATTTCACTCCACCGTACTCCACGGGGTCTACAATGCGGACATGGTTCTCATCGACGTGATCGCCGGCTTTTCTGGCACAGCCCACTACGCCAGACTGCTGCGGGTGAGCTTTTTTTTTCTTTCCGGAGGAATAAACGAAAACTTTCATTAATTGAACGCAAACAACCTATGTAATCGCTGAAGTAATAAACACAGACATCGCTTCATCTAGAAATTTGACGCCGTCCTCGCCCACGAGCTGAAATAGGCCCCCCATGTCGGTCGGAAGACGAACCGCAAATGACCATTTAGGCGCGAATCGTGTCATTTCTCTTCTCGTAAAAAAAACGGGTGTTGCAATGTGAAAAATAAACTGAAATGTGCGCGAAAGGGATTTTTCATATCAAATAAGCAAACTCCAAACCACCAAATCCGAAAGAACCAGAAATATTCGAAATTTTATTTTGAAACTCGCCGAGCCGCTCTCCTTTTGTCGTCTGCTAGCAGCGTCGTCTGCTATCTGCCAGATCTGTGCCCGCTCGCCACCAGACCCCAAACGCACGGGCGGCTCTGGCAGCTTGCGGGAGCCATAGTGGCAGACCCAGAAAATCTAAGACGATCTGGCGCCACCGGAAGTGACGTTTTGGGCTGCCCGAGAAAAACGAATGACCGGCTCTCGCCTCTGGCAGCCGGCGGGCAGCCTCGGGCAGCGAGAAGTGGAAAATCGAACAGGCCCATTATGAGTCATAGATTGGGTTAAATTCAAGGTGAGGCCGCTAAAGCAGCTGGGGTGTCAAATTGAAGGTTTCAGTTAGTGGAATCACGTCGGAGCGTCCTGGTTACAGTCATGAGAGTCACGGTTAGTTTGACTGGTATGAATTCAATATGATCCTGCTAGGGTCATTAAATTAAATTAAAGGTCTCGTCGAGGGGGATCATGTGGGACAAATATAAAAATTCTTTCTGGTTATAGTTATGAGGATATAGCAAAAGGTATCTTTCTTCAATTGCTGGGTCGGGTTTAACCAAAATTCCTTGCCAACCCGTAAGGCAGTTGTGCTATAAACATGCAAAGGTTTGTCCAGAGATGTCAACCAATCGGTATATAGTAACAAATATATTCGCGTCTAATTGCTGAATCATCGAGGCAGGATGGCATGGGGTAAAAACAAAAGCCATGCCAAGCTGTCGAACTTAAATCACCAGACCCAAAAACTCTCTGCTAATAAGTGCCATTCAAACGTTACTTTCTCCATTTTCCCATGTCCCAACAAACAAGCAAATCCTTCGACACATATGGTGTCTTGGAAATTGTGGACGACCATAGGTAACAGGGAGCATCAGAGCTTATCAGAAAGGCGAATGTCACATTTGTTTATGAATAAGCCTTGCGGCCGCGTTTCGTGTCCGCAATTTCCATCCCACAGTGTACCAACGTGCACTCGAATCCAGAACTGGCCAATTACATGTGAGACATTAACTACTTGCTAGAGTGTAGGAGATAGAGAGGCAACAGAGCCACCAAGACATAAACAGACATTGCGACAGAAGGACAACACTTCAGAAAAATAAGCAAGCACAGCTTGTGTGCGTGCTCGAACTGATCTTATTACAATAAGAAATCAGCGCAAGATATAATAACTAGCACATGATAACAACGTAACGGAAATAATTAGCTCGGGCTCTGCAGTTCTCGAACGACTACATGTCAAACCCAATGAAATAACAGATGATTGACGTAACACACACACCCACACAAGCACACACACACACACACACACACACACACACACACACACACACACACACACACACACACACACACACACACACACACACACACACACACACACACACACACACACACACACACACACACACACACACACACACACACACACACACACACACACACACACACACACACACACACACACACACACACACACACACACACACACACACACACACACACACACACACACACACACACACACACACACACACACACACACACACACACACACACACACACACACACACACACACACACACACACACACACACACACACACACACACACACACACACACACACACACACACACACACACACACACACACACACACACACACACACACACACACACACACACACACACACACACACACACACACACACACACACACACACACACACACACACACACACACACACACACACACACACACACACACACACACACACACACACACACACACACACACACACACACACACACACACACACACACACACACACACACACACACACACACACACACACACACACACACACACACACACACACACACACACACACACACACACACACACACACACACACACACACACACACACACACACACACACACACACACACACACACACACACACACACACACACACACACACACACACACACACACACACACACACACACACACACACACACACACACACACACACACACACACACACACACACACACACACACACACACACACACACACACACACACACACACACACACACACACACACACACACACACACACACACACACACACACACACACACACACACACACACACACACACACACACACACACACACACACACACACACACACACACACACACACACACACACACACACACACACACACACACACACACACACACACACACACACACACACACACACACACACACACACACACACACACACACACACACACACACACACACACACACACACACACACACACACACACACACACACACACACACACACACACACACACACACACACACACACACACACACACACACACACACACACACACACACACACACACACACACACACACACACACACACACACACACACACACACACACACACACACACACACACACACACACACACACACACACACACACACACACACACACACACACACACACACACACACACACACACACACACACACACACACACACACACACACACACACGGACGCGCACACGCACTCGCACTCGTACGCGTACACGCGTGCATGCTGGAAGTTAACAGCTAGGTATTGTGGCGAGAATTGCTTACAACGATAGCATGGTGCTTTTCCGAGCTACGAGAGCTCATCCCACCTATAAAATGCTACAACGTATAAAACAACCTATAATGCTATAACCTATAATGCTACAACCTATAAATGTATAATGCCACATTATACATTATACATTGGTTGTATAATGCTACAACCTATAACAGCAAACAACGAGGAACTTTTTGTTTGTCCCACATGATTTCCCTCCCGGAGACCCTCAAATTGATACCCCACATTCTTTAGTGTCATATCTCTTTGAATTTTAACCCAATCTCAGACTATCCATGACTCCCGTCTTACACGGTTCACCATTTTCGATATTTCTTCCTATTATTTCTACTTTTTAGTTTTTTAACATTTAGTTTGATCAATTCTCTAGATTTACGCTTTTATAATGATTACAGGTTGAACTTCCGCGACAATGCATTTTTGTGTAAATGCACAGCGTTACAGGATCCTGGTGGGGGGACGGGAAGGGCGGTACTCGGCAAATAATGCTACGCTATAAAAATGCAAAGGCACATCCATAAACGCCTCGCGCTTCAGAGATTCGCGGGGACAGTTCGCTTTGACACAAGGCGCTTTTTCAGAATGCAGAGCAAGAATCCGTGGAACCGTAACCCTAAACAGCTTCGACGTAAATGAACGGAGCAGTGAGCGCACGTCCCCTCGCCCAATCTTGCTTGTTTTGACCCAGGAACCCAGCACACCATCGCGTCTGGACCGCCTCTGTTATGAACATGAACACGGAGCCTACATCAAGAGATTGGTATCCAATATATACGTGCAATAGCTTGCAACCAGCGCTAGTCATCATGGGCAGCAGGTATATCTGTATTAAATCTGCAACGAAAATTGTTTCCGACTTCACAGGAGCTACGGTGTCATGTCGTGCCGAATGCAAGAGTTTGAGCTCCCGAATTTGCACCCGTAATATTTTCACCACGCGTGAATTTGAAAACACTGAATGCTAATAAAATGAGAGTCCATCTGAGCCCAAGTAAATTCCTAGCACGAGAAAGTTGTGAGGCCATTTGAGTTCTGAATTCATTTTGATTTCTCAGCACATTTTGAGTTCTGAGTTCCTTTTGAGTTTTGAGTTCATTTTGTGTTTTGAGTCCATTTTGAGTTTGAGTACATTTTGAGATTTGAGTACATTTTGAGTGTTGAGTGCAGTTTGAGTTCTAAATATACTTGGAGTTTTGAGTACATTTTGAGTTTTGAGTTCATTTTGAGTTAGAGTACATTTTCTGTTTTGAGTACATTTTGAGTTTTGAGTTCATTTTGAGTTTGAGTACTTTTTGAGTTTGAGTACATTTTGAGTTTTGAGTCCATTTTGACGTTGAGTACATTTTTAGTTTTGAGTACACTTTGAGTTTTGAGTATATTTTGAGTTTCAGTACATTTTTAGTTCTGAGTACATTTTGAGTTTTGTGTCCGAGTGAGTGCTGAGTTTTGCGCTCAATGTGAGTTTGTGTTTGAGTGAGCGCAGATGTGCTGCTCAGCACTGATTCAGAGTTTGAGTGAGTGGGGATTCGAAAAACAATTGTGAGTGAGTTTGAGCGACACCCGCCAACTTTGCCGAGGTATGGGTAGACCACTTAACCAGCTACGCTGAAACCGGCACACTACCAGCCGCCAACGCCGGCAAGGTCGCCTCATTTCTCCTACGCCAGTTCATTCATCGTCACGGTGCCCCTAGAGAGTTGCTCAGTGATAGAGGGCGTGTGTTTCTTTCTGAAGTAATTGAAGCCCTGCTCGCAAAGTGCAACGTTATCTACCACACCACCACTTTTTACCATCCTACAGACCAATGGACTTCCGGAAAGATTTAACCAGACTTTGGGCGATATATTCGCAACATATGTTTGCGCGGACCACACCGATTGGGACGAAGGTTTTCCGTACGTGACTTATGCGTACAACATCGCTGTTCAAGCAACTACGGGGTTTCCGCCTTTCTTTCTCCTCTACGGCCGCGAGCCGTCATGTCCACTCGACACCATCCTGCCGTACCGACCAGTTGCATTTGAATGTACCCCCGTGTCACAGGCACGTCGGCACGCGGAAAACTGTCCCCAGCTCACCAGGGCCCTGACCTCTTAGGAACAATCTCGCCAGCAGCAGCGTCACGACAATGAAACACCGCGCCATGAGTTCGCTGCCGGTTTTGTTGTGTGGCTGTGGATACCCTCAACTGTTCCCGGTCTTGTTCAGAAGTTACTCTTCAAAAATAATGGTCCTTACCATGTAATTGAGCGTAGAACCCCACTGAACTACCTAGTTGAGCCGCCCACGTGGTTCCCGGGCCTTTATTGTCGCGGTCGCGAAACTGTGCACGTGGGCTGTCTCAAGGCT
>NW_027526203.1:26800765-26850765 GCF_048455015.1 Haemaphysalis longicornis
CGACAATGAAACACCGCGCCATGAGTTCGCTGCCGGTTTTGTTGTGTGGCTGTGGATACCCTCAACTGTTCCCGGTCTTGTTCAGAAGTTACTCTTCAAAAATAATGGTCCTTACCATGTAATTGAGCGTAGAACCCCACTGAACTACCTAGTTGAGCCGCCCACGTGGTTCCCGGGCCTTTATTGTCGCGGTCGCGAAACTGTGCACGTGGGCTGTCTCAAGGCTTACCACAAACCGATGGTTTTATCTTGCCCTTAGGTCGCCAGAATGGCTCCTTTTTTCGGCGGGGGGTAATTGTAGTGCAAAATATTTGCCCATTTGGAGTATGCTATTATGCACTGCGAAGGACGCAGTATGCCCCGTGTGGGTGTACTCTGATATATGGCCATGGGCAACAATTGGTATGCAGTGAATGGGGACTGTAAAGACGACGATAGCGCCATTCTCGCTGGCAACTAGTAATGATCTCGGATAGCTCGTTGCACCGTGATCATTGCTCCGGCTAGTCCTCTCGGAGTCTTCCTGATTACCATCGCCTGGAACTCTACCATTCCCTGTCAATAAACACCTTGTTAATATATATATTGTGAGCGCGAAGCTCCGAAGCGGAGAAAATCATTTATTTCACTGCTCCATTATCGCCATCACCAAACACATCGAGGAACGCTTCGTCTTCTACGAGACTGATCATCATCATTGTTGGTTGCTGGTCCGGTGTTTCGAGACGGCTTAGTCGCAAAATAAACGCCTTACCTCACCGAGTAACCAAGGCCTTTACAAGTGGTGGAGGTTGCGCTCGATCTCGTCCTCAACGCCTTCCAAGCAGACCCCTGGAGCTCCGTTGAGGTAGGCGATTGCCTGTAGCAGCGATGCAGCGTGAGGCCGGAAGCAGTCCCGCTGGCACCTCCCCTGCTGCGCCTCTGGCATTTGCTATGACCAGCTGCCAGCGCGATCCTCCTCATTTCGCCGGGCTCTACCATGAAGACGTTGAAGTCTGGCTGGATCAGTTTACTCGAGTCAGTGCGTTTAACCGTTGGGATGACGTGGCGAAGCTACAGAACGTTGGGTTTTCCTTGGACAAGGTGGCACAAACATGGTTTCTTAACAACAACCACCGGCTCGCCGACTGGGCCACCTTTTGTGAGGAGCTGCGCCAGATATTCGGTAGGCCAACCGCTCGGTCAGACGTGGCGAAAAGGAAGCTGGCCAGTCGCCTTCAAGGCCCTGAGGAGACGTATGCGTCTTACATAGAGGACGTTCTCGCTCTATGTCGCCGTGTGGATGCAAGCATGCCGGAGGCCGACAAGGTTCGCCATGTCCTGAAGAGCATAGCACCTTTTGACTTCAACTCCCTTGTAATTCAAAATTTTTCGACCATCAGCGATACCCGGACAACCTGTCAGCGCCTGGACGAACTGCAAGCCGTCCGTCTGCAACCAAATGGTGTTGCTATGCAACCACAGGGGGACGTGGACCTACGCGCCCTCATACGTCAAATCATCCGCGAAGAGCTCCAGTTCAATGACCCGCCGTCTCCTCCACGCGATTCCTTTCGCTCGGAAGCGCACCAGTTGCGCGACCGCGTGAAGGAGGAGCTGGCATCCATGACGGGTGCGATGCCGACGCCACCCCCATTACTACAACTCCCACCCCGTCCTACTCGGCGATGGTATCGCGACCGCCCCTGCCTCAAGATGCCCCGTTCGCACCCGCACGTGTAACAGCGATCTCCGCAGCGACCGTTCCACGGGGGTACTACACCAACGTGCGAACCCCTCGCCAGGCTTTCCGAGTGACCGACCTGTCTGCTATTACTGCGGGATCCGGGGCCACATGTCCCGCTTCTGCCGACGCCGTATGCAAGATGAACGAAGAGGGTACGCACCGTTTGAACGAGATTTCGGTTATCCTTACGGTTCACAATGTCGTGTCTATGATTCAACCCCGCGACGCTCATCGCCACCCTCTCCCTCGTTTGAACCGCCTCAGACCAATCGTCCCTCCCGCCGCCAATCATCCTCACCGTATCGACGGTCCGTGTCTCCTCTTCACCCGGCTTCCCACGTTCCCGACAACCACTCGGAAATCTAGGGCCTGCAGTTTTCGGAGGTGAAACTGCGTCGCTCGGAAAATGCTCAAGTCCTCCTCAATGACCATCAAACTTTTTATCTGTGCTAGTGGAAGGAATTTTTGTTAATGCTCTTGTGGATACTGGTGCAAGCGTTTCGGTTATTCATGCAGATTTGTGTTCGCGTCTCCCTTAAGGTTAAAACTCCTTACACTGGTCCGTCACTGTGCAATGCTAACGGAGTCGTACTGCAACCCTCAGCGCAGTGTACAGTTCGAGTATTCATAGATGGAAGCCGTCATCACGTTCCCTGTGCAGTGCTTACTCCGTGTGCACACCAATTGATTCTGGAGTGGGACTTTCTATCTTCGGCGTCCGCTGTCATTTCCTGCAATTTACCGGCTGTCGAACTCACGGCTACCCACTTCTCCAGCGTTGATCATAAGGAGCCGCCTCGGTTGGTGGCACAAGCTGATAAAGTTTTGCTCCCTGGGCAAGAGACACTAATGACAATGTGCTCAGGTAGGATTCAAGATGGTGACATTTTAGCCGTTCCTGCACGGTCCTTCCTTCCTAAAGGAGTCGTCATTCCCACCGGCCTCGTTCGGTTTTCGAATGGGTCAGCGGTATTTGCTGCAACGAACGTCGGTTCAGAGCCGATCTTGCTGCCCAAAGGTGCTGCTATTGCTACTGCTGCTGCTGACAGCCAGGTCATGTCTGTTATGCCCATTTGCTCGTCGTCAGCAGGCCAGCGCCTTTCGGATCCTGCATTGTCATCGGCAGCTCTTGTCGCAACCATTAGCTCTGACCTCAGCCCTAAAGAGGCAGAGTCCCTCCTTGCTTTGCTTGAAAAACACGCAGCTTGTTTTGACTTCTCTTAGTCGAAGCTAGGGAAGAGTTCCGCAACAGCACACCGCATTGACACGGATGGCTCTCGTATCATCCGCCGCCGTCCGTATCGTGTATCTTCGTCTGAACGAAAGATCATTGAGGACCACGTTTCGGACATGCTTGAACGCAACATCATTCGCCCTTCTGTTAGCCCGTGGTCGTCGCCCGTTGTTTTGGTTCGTAAAAAAGACGGATCAGTGCGTTTCTGCGTTGATTATCGTGCACTAAACAAAATTACCCGAAAAGATGTATACCCCATGCCCCGAATAGATGACGCTTTGGACTGTATACAAGGTGCGGAGTATTTATCGAGCATTTACCTCCGATCCGGCTATTGGAAAATCCCGATGCATGAATCTGACAAAGAAAAAACTGCGTTTCCCACCCCGGACGGGCTTTATGAATTCAATGTTATGCCTTTTGGATTATATAATGCCCCAGCTACTTTTGAGCGTCTCATGGATACAGTCCTGCGTGGACTCAAATGGAGGACATGTTATTGTTATGTGGATGATGTTGTGATCTTCTCATCGACTTTTCCTTAACATCTTGAGCGTTTGAACCAAGTACTTACATGTTTAGCAAACGCTGGACTTCAGGTCAACACAAAGAAATGCCGTTTTGCCAGCAAAACAATCAAAGTCCTCGGTCATGTTGTCAGCAAAGAAGGCATCCAACCAGACCCTGACAAAATAACAGCTGTGCTCAATTTTGCTCGACCGCTACAACAAAAAGCCATTCGCTGTTTCCTCGGCCTTGCCTCTTACTTTCGCCGTTTTATTCCCGGTTTTGCCACCCTTGCTTCACCTCTCAACAGGCTTCTGCAATCCGACGTTCCCTTCACCTGGTCCGACGACTGTGAAAAAGCTTTTCACGCTCTTAAAGGTGCGCTTACTTGTCGCCCACTGTTGTGCCACTTCGATGAGACAAGACCCGCACTTCTCCATACCGACGCCAGTGGGACCGGCTTTGGCACCGTTCTCCTCCAACAGGATGAGTGGACTGTTGCTTATGCCAGTCGCTGTCTCACGGCCGCCCAAAAAAACTACAGCATCACAGAACAGGAATGCCTTGCCGTCTATTGGGCTGTCCAGAAATTTCGGCCATATTTATACGGCCGCCATTTCACCATTGTAACCGATCATCACGCACTCTGCTGGTTATCAACTTTAAAGAACATTACTGGACGCGTTGGACGGTGGATTCTTCGTTTACAAGAATACGACTTCTCTGTCACATACAAGTCGGGCAAGAAACACCTGAATGCAGACGCGCTATCGCGCTGCCCGCTATCGCCTTCACATACTGCTTGCGTAACGCCGCCGGAAAAAGCGTTGCCGCTTGCGCCTGTCAGCTCCATTGCGGTAGGTGAACGCTTTGAGCTTAAAAAGCTCCAACAAGAAGACCACTATTGTCAAAGCAATGTCGACAGACTGAGTGGTAGAACACAACCTCCAAACAGTCGCTTGCGGCGCCAGCAAACAAAATTTCGGGTTGTTGATGGCGTGTTGCATCGTCAAAATTACCATCCTACTGGAGAAAAGTGGGTTCCCGTTGTACCCCGGGCACTGCAGCAGACAAATGTGGAGGTCTTTCATGACGATGCGACCGCTGGCCACCTCGGATATGAGAAAACGTATGACCACATCCTAGCCCGTTTCTTTTCGCCTGGCATGTCCACAAGCGTATCCAAGTACGTCGCGTCCTGTACCTCCTGCCAGCGTCGCAAGCGCCCTACATCACCTCCGGCTGGACAGCTACAACCTGTCTCGTGCCCCGCTGAGCCTTTTGAGGTTGTTGGGATTGATTTGTACGGGCCGCTACCTAGAGCTCCTACCGGTTACCGCTGGATGGTCACACCTGTGGACCATCTGACACGCTATTTTGAAACGGCTTCCTTGCGTACTGGATGTGCCGAAGAGGTCGCTAGCTTCTTTTTGCACCGCAGCGTCTTGCGGCATGGCGCCCCTCGTGTCCTGCTAAGTGACCGGGGGAGGACGCTTCTCTCGAACATCGTTGCAGAAGTCCTGCATGCCTCACAAACTGTTCACAAATTGACCACCCGATATCACCCTCAAACTAATGGACTTACTGTAAGATTTCATCGCACGCCTTCTGACATGCTTTCAATGTACATTGCACCTGATCACAGCAATTGGGACCACATACTCTATTTCGTAACGTTCGCTTACAATACGGCTACCCAACGCACCGCCGGCTATTCCCCATTCTTTCATCGTATACGGCCGCCAACCGTCCTCGCCACTAGACACCCGTTTGTTTACCGCCCCTGTATCACGTTCTGATCCAAGCACTGAATAGTTCATCTCTCGCGTGAAGTATTGCCGCCAGCTTGCCCGTGACCGCACTACTCGAGTGTCAGCAGGACAGGACAGAGCGCTACAACGCATCTCACCGGACTGTTGATTTCCGATTCCGACCAAGCGATGAAGTTTCCTTATGGACCCCTTTCCGGGTTCCTGGACTTTGCGAAAAATTCCTTCACCGTTTCCTTGGACCGTACACCGTTCTAGAAAAAAACCTCACCGGTCAACTTCCGCATAACCCCGTAACTCCACCTGCCGACCACCGATGCCGTGGCACCGAGATTGTCCACGTGTCTCGGCTCAAGCCGTTCCATCGTCGTCCTTCCGTGTGATTGCGGCCGGGAAGCCGCCTTGACGGGCGGGGGGGGGGGAATAATGATGATGATGGTTGGATGTTAATGGCAAAAGGCCAACTGGGGCAAAGAGCGCCAAAACAGTGGTTAAATATGAGAGGTGAGAACGTAGACACTAAAATCAGTAAGCAAGAACAAAAGTCAAATCAATAAAATACAGTGAGGATGGCTGGTGTAAAAGACCAGGTTGTGATAGTGCATGGTATGAAATAAGGCTTTAAAAAAACTACGCGTGATAGGAAATGAGATGTAAAAACTTGATGTCACTGAGAAACTTAAAAGTGCGCTGCACAGGAATCACGGGATCATCCGCTAGAAAGAGTGCTGGGTGTAGTAAATTGTGTTGTCTGTAGAGTTGAGGGAAGTGCTTGCGTCTTGTTGTCTGGAGTGCTTTGCATGTAATGAGGATGTGAAGTACGGATAGGCCCTCCCCACACCTGCTACGCAGGGGTCTTGGAGATCCAGTGAGCAGATGGGAGTGTGTCGCGTGCGTGTGGCCTATCCGTAATCTAGCTAGGGCAACTTCGATGAATCTGTTATGTGAGTCACTAGTGTATCGTCCTAGGTGGGGTTTTATTATGTGTAATTTGTTGTCTGTCCGTGTACTCCAGTCGGCTTGCCATGTTTTGCGAAGGTGTTGTCTTATGTGTGGCTTGAGGTCAGTGTAAGGTATTGTTGTTATGTCCACTGTGTTTGCAAGTGCAGCAGCGGCGGCCATGCGATCCGCGGTATCATTCCCCGTGATTCCAGCATGGCCTGGAACCCAGCACAGGATTAGTCGCCGTGACGAGTTGGGCTGCTTCCTCCACGTGTAGGTGTTTTATGGATGTGTGGTGTAGTTGAGATGTTTGTGTGAATGTGCTCCAGTTTGCTTTTGATTCATTAAACCTTTTATGGGAAGATGGACTGCATGGGCCTTTACCTATATATGTTAGGGAAGTGGGGAAGTGGTCACTACCATATGGGTCAGTGCCCACGCCCCACTCAAGACATGGAAAGAGAATTGCAGAACCAATAGCCAAGTCGAGATGTGAGTATGTATTATGTCCTAAGTTATGGTATGTAGGCTGCTTTTTGTTGAAAAGGCATGCTCCTGAAGATGTTAGAAATTTCTCTATCAGGCGACCTCGGGCATCCGTTCTGGAGGAGCCCCAAAGAGAGTTGTGTGCATTAAGGTCGCCTGTTAGGATGTGCGGTTCGGGCAGCTGGTCGACCAGCGCCTCGAAGTCAGAGTTCGAAAGTGCATAATCAGGACGAATGTAAATGGAGCATACCGTTATCAATATAGTAAAAATTATTGTCCGTATTGCTACAACCTCAAGGACGGTGTTGAGAGCGATAGGGTGGCATGCTAGGGATTTCCAGGCTATTTTGGCTACACCGCCCGAAGAGTGTGTGAAGCCAACCCTATCCTTTCTACATACCATGTACCTATTCAAGAAATTAGTCTGATTGGGATTCAAATGCGCCTCCTGAAGACACATCACACTTGGCTGGTTCGAATGCAATATCTAATGGACATCATCAAGATTTTTAATGAGGCCTCTACAGTTCCATTGAGTAATATTTTCTCTTCCCATCATGGAGATTTAGAAGCTACTGAAGTCTGTGTGTATGTGTGTTAATGTGTCTTTCGGGGCTGTTGCTCTAGGATTTGGCTTTTTGGGCCTTTCTGCTGCTGGCTTGGGCGTCGGAAGCCGCTCCTTCCGCTGCGTTGCAGGCAGGAACGGCCCGACATCCATCTCGTTATCGGATGTCCGAGGGGTGCCCGACCCGGGCACCCCGGACTTGGCCCCACTTCGGGAGCCCTTCGTTTGAGCCGCCACCGCCGCCGGCGCCAGAGGTGGCAGGGGCGGTGCAGTGGTGGTGGGAGCCGGTGTGGGGCCCGTGGTGTCCATCACCTCGGTACCCTCCAACGCACTGGAGGACGGGGAGACAGAAGCGGGAGCGGCACCGGTCCCAACAGAAGTGGTTTGCACCACAACCGCTGCTGGCTCAGCAAGCGGCGTGGTGCCGGGTTGGGCTGCGTGAGGCAACCCAACGGGGGGCGGAGGCGGGACCAGGTCAGACTCGCTGAACTGGGTCCTTGTTTACACCAGACGCCGCTCCGCCCCCCGGCGAGCTGCGTCGGCATACCTCCCCAGGGGGAAAGAGGCGAACCTCTTTCGCGCCTCTGGGAAGGTAAGGTTCTCAACGACTTTCACCTCGATGATCTCCTTCTCCTGTTTGAATTTCTCGCATGTTCTAGAGTAGGCCCCGTGGGGCCCCTGGCAGTTAGCACACATGAGGGTTTGCGATGGGCAGTTGTCTGATGGATGATCGTGTTGTGCGCACTTGGCGCATGTTAGTCGACCACGGCAGTCTGTAGTGCCATGCCAAAACCGCTGGAATTTAAAACACCGGCGGGGGTTGGGGATGTATGGCTTGACGGGGCAATGAATGAAACCTGGAACTGTGGAATGGTTGAAAGTCAATATTACATGTTTTATTAGGATTTCCTTGTTATCTCTACGAATCATGATACGCCTCACTGCTGTCACACCTTTGTCCTTAAGGCCTTCCAACAGATCGGTGTCAGTTTCATTCATCAAATCTGACTCAGAGATCACACCCTGGGAGCTATTAAGGCTGCGGTGGGGTGTGACTCTGATGTCGAGATCTGCGATGCGAGTTTGAGTCAAGAGATTTGTAGCTTGTTGCTTGTTATTCACTTCTACAAGAACTTCTCCTGTCCTGACTTTTTTGGCTTTGTAGGACTGACCAACAATGCCCTCAAGAAATTTGGAGATCAGGAAGACAGACTTTGTGGCAAGGGGGTTTGACGCATCAACAGATTCGATTACCAAAAACCTAGCATAGTTTTCCGGCTTTGGGAAACTTGTCATTGGCAACGGAGGAAAGGATACTTCGGTGCGGCCCCTTTTAGGGGCCGATCTCTGGATTTAGAAAATTTGGAAACCATATATCGTAGTATAAAAGCAGGGAGACGGGGGTACTTTCTCCTTTGAGCTTACCCTGATTGTCAAAGAGGTCCCGGAGCTCTCTGCCTGTCTACCAGGCCCATCGGCCGGAGCTTGATCAAGGCTCCGACGACCACCGTTCACGGCTTCTAACCCTTCACCTTTCAACTTCTAGTCACGGTAGGTGACAGCTTAAGTATGGGGGGCTCGGGGTACGCGGTGTCGCCACTCACCGTCACCAAGATTACTCAAGGTGCCCCGTGCGGGAGGGGGGGGGGGGGTGTTTGGGGGGAGAATAAGTCTGAGCGCGAAGCTCCGAAGCGTAGAAAATCATTTATTTCACTGCTCCATTATCCCCACCACCAAACACATCGAGGAAGGCTTCGTCTTCTACGAGGCTGATCGTCATCATCGTTGGTTGCTGGTCCGGTGTTCCGAGATGGCTTAGGCGTAAAATAAACGCCTTACCTCACCGAGTAACCAAGACCCTTACAATATATATATATATATATATATATATATATATATATATATATATATATATATATATATATATATATATATATATATATTTATATATTCTATAGTAAGGAAATGAGGGGCTCGTTGAGTAAAATACAGAAAGATAGGTCGGCAGTCTAGAACGCCAAAGGAGGCATAGGGGTGTGGTTAGGCTCTTTTTTTACTACGGTTAATAAAGTTATTATTTTTTTAATATGCGGCGCTGGCTACCACCCTCAAGCGTCAGATACACTTCTAGTAAAATATAAATAGCCCAGAAAGTGAAGGAGAACCCAGTCGCCCAGATAGCCGAATTGGTAAGGCATTCGAGATCTAATTGAAAGGCGTTGGTTCGGTCCCCACTCTGGGCGCGTGTTTTTCTTTCTTTCTTTCTTCCGCATATTAAAAAAATAATAATAACTTTATTAACCGTAGTAAAAAAAGAGCCTAACCACACCCCTATGCCTCCTTCGGCGTTGTAGATTGCCGACCTATCTTTCTGTATTTTCCTCAACGAGCTCCTCATTTCCTTACTATATTATTCTGCGAAAGCCTAGCGAAGGTCTCGGTTCTGGCAGCTTTGGTGCCTAGGTAGCATAAGAGGCTTCCCGCCAGTTACCCGCTCATGACAGGCTGTGGACGTTCGAGTCACGCCCCGGGGGTTGAAAAAGAAGGTCCCCTTCTCCCCGTGTAGTCAGAGTGGCGCTGTCTACCACCCTCAAGCGTAAGATACACTTCTAGTAAACTATAAATAGCCCAGAAAGTGAAGGAGAACACAGTCGCCCAGATAGCCGAATTGGTAAGGTATTCGAGATCTAATCGAAAGGCGTGGGTTCGGTCCCCACTCTGGCAGTGTGTTTTTCTTTCTTTTGTTCTTCCGCATATTAAAAAAAATAATAATAACTTAATTAACCGTAGTAAAAAAAGAGCCTAACCACGCCCCTATGGCTCCTTTGGCGTTGTAGACTGCCGACCTACTTTTCTGTATATACTCATATATATATATATATATATATATATATATATATATATATATATATATATATATAATTATATATATACATATAATTATATATATATATATATAGCGAATCAGAAAGTGGGAAACGAGGGGCTCCGTGAAAATAAGACCGAAAATAAGGGTTGGCAGTCAAGAAAACCTCGGAAAGCAAAGGGGAGGTTGGGGTGGGTCATAGAAAGAGATGAAGAATTTTTATGTATATATGTATGTATGTAGAATATATATGTTGCGAATCAGAATATGAAATGAGGGGCTCGTAGAAAATAACACAGAAATAAGAGTTGGCAGTCAAAAAAACCTTGGAAAACAAAGGGGACGATGTGTTAGGGCACTGAAACATATAAACAATTTGGAAAGAAAGAAAGTGGAGAAAAATGCCCGCCAGGTGGGATTCGAACCCACGACCTCCAGAGTACCGGTCTGGTGCGATAACCAATACGCTACCCGCGGGGCGCTTTTCCCCTCCACTTTCTAGGGTATTTATGTTTAGGTATTTTTGTTTCCTGTGCTTGGGGGTGGTAGCCAGCGCCACTCGGGCTAGTCGGGGTAAAGGGGACCTTCTTTTTAACCCCCGGGCCGTGAGTCGATGTCTACGACATGTCGAGAATGGTCGACCAGCGTTGAACCCTCTTCAGCTTCCTATGGTACCAAGACTGCCAGAACAGAGGCCCTCGCTATGCATGTAGCGAATAAGGATATGAAATGAGGGGCTCGTCGGCAGTCAAGAAAATCTCGGAAAGCAAAGGGGAGGATGTGTTAGGTCATTGAAACAGATAAACAATTTGGAAAGAAAGAAAGAAAGTAGAGAAAAAATGTTGAAAAGAAGTGCTCCTTCATCCCGAGTAGTCCGAGTGGCGCTGGCTACCACCCCCAAGCACAGGAAACAAAAATAACTAGACCTAAATACCCTAGAAAGTGGAGGGGAAAATCGCCCCGCCGGTAGCGTAGTGGTTATCGCACCAGACCGGTATTCTGGAGGTCATGGGTTCGGATCTCACCTGGCGGGCATTTTTTCTCCACTTTCTTTTTTTACAAATTGTTTATCTGTTTCAATGCCCTAACACATCCTTCCCTATGCTTTCCGAGGTTTTCTTGACTGCCAACACTTATTTCTGGGTCATTTTCAACGAGCCCCCCATTTCATATTCTGATTCCCTACATGCATAGCGAGGGCCTCTGTTCTGGCAGTCTTGGTGCCATAGGAAGCTTAAGAGGGTTCAACGCTGGTCGACCATTCTCGACATGTCGTAGACATCGAGTCACGGCCCGGGGGTTAAAAAGAAGGTCCACTTCACTCCGAATAGTCCGAGTGACGCTGGCCCCCACCCCCAAGCAGAGGAAACAAAAATACCTACATAAATTCCCTAGAAAGTGGAGGGGAAAATCGCCCCGCCGGTAGCGTAGTTGTTATCGCACCAGACCGATATTCTGGAGGTCGTGGGTTCGGATCCCACCCGGAGGGCATTTTTTCTGCACTTTCCTTCTTTCTTTCCAAATTGTTTATCTGTTTTAATGACCTAACACATCCTGCCCTTTGCTTTACGAGGTTTTCTTGACTGCCAACTCTTATTTCTATATATATACAGGGTGTCCCAGCTATCATGCACCAAGATTTAAAAAAAGAGCAATGGCGTTACTCGAAGAAAACCTAGTGCGCAATGTTTGCAGTACTGTGCAGAAGCGGACAGTAATTTTTTCGTTAATGATATGTAACTAATTAATTGTAATTAATTATCTAACTCGAGAATTACAGTCCTAATCACTGAAGTGTCAATGAGGCACTTGTAGGTACCCACGAGGGGAATCTATCTGCGGTATTTTCAGCGTCGAAATAATTGCGTACTTATTTATTCTGACTGATAAAGAAAACCCGCGAAATATGAAAAATACCACGTGACGGCGCCTCCGCGCGCATTGTAAAGCAGCGTCCCCAAACAAGATGATTGAAAGCAACTGCTTCGCCTGTCACCCGCCCCAAGAGACAGCGCATCACCTTGATAAAGGCATACATGGAAGGAGCAGCAACAGCAAGATTCGCGGGGTGCCTGTGCAGATAAGGCACAAACTCGGTCGCGATTTCTTCTTTCTTTCTTTTGTCTATTTCATTCTGGCTAATTCAGAGGCAGCCTGTTTGAGGGCATTGCTTTACGAGGCGCGCAAAAGCGCGCGAAGGCGCCGTCACATGGTATTTTTCATATTTCGCGGGTTTTCTTTATCAGTCATAATAAATGAGTACGCAATTAGTTCGTGGCTGAAAATACCGCAGTTCGATTCCCCTCGTGGGTACCTACAAGTGCCTCATTGACACTTTAGTGATTAGGGCAGTACTTCTCGAGTTAGATAATTAATTACAATTAATTAGTGAAGTCTCATTAACGAAAAAAATGCTGCCCACTTCTCCACAGTACTGCAAACATTATGCACTAGGTTTTATTCGAGTTACACCTTTACTCTTTTTTTAAATCTTGGTGCATGATAGCTGGGACACCCTGTATATATATATATATATATATATATATTTAAATATTGATAGACATAAGACATACATATAGAAAAAGAGAGAGGCAGAAATAAGGGTCAGCAGTCAAGAACGCCAAGGAAAGCAATGGGGAAAGGTTGTTCGTAATTTATTTTTCTTGAAACAGATACAGTTTTTGACATTTTTCTTTTTCTAGTTTTCTTTCTCGGCAGCCTTGTTGACCCGCCGCCGCCCGCATCCTGGAGCAGGCCGACCTTAGTTTCAAGAAGCGCCTCGTCTGGTTTCAAGCAGGACGAGGACAAGGTGTCGGAAAAAAAGGAAAATATAAACGAGTGTGCCCACGCCTAGGCGCACGCAGTATCTTTCAGCCCCGCTGGCAACGAGGCAGACGCCGATAGACTCTGGTACATTACAAAGGACAGAATGGTCATGTGCAACTAGATCACGAAGGCGTACCGACTGGCTCAAAGGAAGCGCCATTCACCCAGCGAAAAGCTGGACAGAGCCTAGGCGGTAATGTTGCGACAACCGCAAACGAGGACTTTCCCGACACCACAATTCCTGCACAAGATGTATCCCAAAACCTACTCTTACAGCAAGTGCAAGGCCTGCCGCAGGGAGACGGTGACTCTCACGCACGTGCTGTGGGAGGGCAAGAAGCATCCAAAAAAGGCAAAAATAGGAACTCTGCCACTTGGACTTGAAGCGGCGCTGTCGTCGTACGATCAAGACGACCATCTATAGGCCGACCAGCAAGCCCGAGAGGCAGCGGCTCGACAAGATCCGGACGCTCCCTCGAAAACGGGCGTGACGCGGACCATGGCTTGTGTCGCGTCGGTTTAGCAGGCTAAATAAACGTTTTTTCCACTCCACTCTACTTTCTTTCGATCTTTGAATTATTTCAATAGCTACATCTTTTTCAATGAGAACAAATGACGAACGACACTTCCCCTTTGCCTTCCTGCCTTTATTCAGCGAACCCCTCATTTCTTTTCCGTTTTGCTGTTTATGTATGTATGTATGTATGTATGTATGTATGTATGTATGTATGTATGTATGTATGTATGTACACCCGGCGTCAAAATAAGCCGGGGCACGCGGGCGCGTGCAAAATGCATCGCCGCGACATCTGACGTTGCACATCTGGGGTAGAGACACCGATGTGCGCGTGCGCGTCCAACCACGCTCGCTAGCCTGTTTTTTTCATTCGCTTCAAATGGCAACGCTTGTCACATTCAGCGCTTGGCGCCAGGGGCCACTTTCTTTGAGCAACCGCTCTTGCTCGCACACGCTTCAGCGGCCGAGGACGAGGTTGAAGATGCGTTGCTCGCTCTGCGGTGCTGTGACAAAGATGGAAACGGGACTGCTATCTTATTTTAAATACTGCATTCTTTTTTGCAGGAAAGCCGTCTATGGATAGGATCCAGCAGATCGTCTCCGGTAATAGAGCAATGTAGACAAGAATGTAGACAAGATGTAGACAAGAACTGCGTCTTAGGCCGGGTTCAGAGTGTTGTCGCAATTGTCGTAATATCTTTAAGTAATGACGTCATTTGACGTCTCAGCCAACCGAACTGTGTAAAACGCCGTTTTTTACGTACATGGCGCACGATACGGCTGTTACGTATTTAGTCTGAACATAGCATTAAGCGAACGCACATTATTGTCGCGTGAACGCTCCCCTCACGTTTCCTCCAAGCGTCGAGCACCTCGTGCGGGCACAGCATACTGCCCCTTCCCTTCCCCACCGCACACTTTCGGAGAGCACTGGCTCGCGCCACCACGGCGAACCTACTCCCCTCCCAATTTCTCGACATTCTCCTCCTTTGCTTTCCTTCACTCGTCGGTCTTCCCATCGTTCGCTCGGTCACGACGACGCCCACGCAGCTGAGCCCAGAGAAGGGCGCCAAAGGGCTGTTCCCTAAAATGGCTTCCGAGCAATTCATTTGTGTTAAGAGGTGACGCAGACATTAAGGGGATCGTTGTAAGTTTGATCTTTGTAAGGTGGCTTTCCCACATCGACTCTTGAACAGTGAATCAAATCAATCTTCGGAGGGAATACCATCACATAAAGTGGCTCTAATGCTTTTTTCATTGAAACTATACCGAAACAAATTATATGACAATTAGCCGCTAAGACAAATCTAACCCAAAGCCGGGTTTTATATTTTTCAAAATTGCATGATTCACAGTAAAATTGTAAATATCGTGTAATTCTCGTCCGCTGTCAGTACATATGGGATTCTACGGGAGGGAAACGGACAGCCCCATGTTTGTCTACCGGAAGAAAACTCTAGTTAATCAAAAGTTCATTCAGTGAATTAATCAGGAACTATGCTGAATCGCAAATTACAAACAAACGTGTTCTGCTACGTGCACCCCTTGGACCCAGTCAAAGCTCACGTTGAAACTCGGCACCGCAGCTTTGATGGTCATCGTTCTTCACAGAGTGGAAGGGCACTGAATTTTTTTGTTAAGTTTCTGTCAAACCCACTACCACGCCGAACTCTTCTCCCGTTTCCCCTTTTTTAATTGATTCAGAACGTGTTCAAGGTGAAGTCTCATCACACCTTCATAAAATAAATTATTTCTTGCTTCAGTTCGTATTCTGTTTGTGTGCTAATTCTTAGTTAACAACCAATTGCATGTTTCAGGAAAAAAATATTAAAACTCGTTCCACCGATTGTGATTGACATTTACTGAAACAGCGCGGAGCCGCAGTTACGACGGTTTTCTCCAATACATGGCAATCTCTCTCCGTAGATTGCGCTATAATCGCAACAAACTAATTCTCCAACGTTTACAACTTCACTACCTAATTACGACAAGTAAACGATACTCGACATAGCGGTATAATCGTCCTATCAGCATAGTTTCATAGAACTTGTTTTTCGATACATTTAATAAGACAGGAGTTAAAGCCGTTTTCTTTAACCATACTCCCTCCGTAGATTTCCATGCTACGCTGCGCAACAGGCAGTGTCGGAAGGCCAGCTTACAAAGACCAAGCTTCCGCCGATCTTCATAAAGTCGGCTTTACCTGTAAACACAAACGCTTTGCTGTGAACTCCGAAGGGAGCGTAAAACGATACAAGGACAGGCTGTAGTCAAGCCCAGCCCAAGAAGAGCATAGCTGTAAGAAATACCGAAGTGGGAGAGCATATGTGGGACACAATTTTGTCACCGCGAGACGGGCAAGATTAGTTATCTGTCATAGCAGGGCAGTGCGAGCAACGCATCCTCACTCTCACCCTTGGCCGCTGAAGCGTGTACGAGCAAGACATGTTGAGCAAAGAAAGTGACCCCTGGCGCCAAGCTCTGAGTGTGATCAGCGCTACCGTTTGAAGCGAATGAAAAAAACAGGCTAGCGAGCGTGGTTGGACGCGCACGCGCACATCGGTGTCTCTACCCCAGATGTGCAACGTCAGATGTCGCGGCAATGCATTTTGCCACGCGATCGCGTGCCCCGGCCTATTTTGACGCCGGGTGTACGTATGTATGTACGTATGTACGTATGTACTATCGGCGTTAAATGAAACGCGAACACGAAAATGCGAATCAGAACACACAACTAGCGTGACTTCTTTCCATGCGATCCAAAATGAAGCGCGTCTTAGTTACAAAAGACAACGTCGGGAAGTAGGAATTTCCAAATATACCAAGAGCGTGCCATTATATGACCTCTACGAACAGTATTTTTCAATTTCGCAAGTTCTGGTTTATATTTTCGTGTTCGAGTTTCATTTGACGCCGATAGTACGTATGTATGTACGTATGTATGTATGTATGTATGTATGTATGTATGTATGTATGTATGTATGTATGTATGTATGTATGTATGTATGTATGTATGTATGCATGTATGTATGTATGTACGTATGTACGTATGTATGTATGTATGTATGTATGTATGTATGTATGTATGTATGTATGTATGTATGTATGTATGTATGAGACGTTTTTTACCGAAATGAGCCATATCCACCCAACGCGAATTTGAGAAAAAAGGGGAAGTTTGTTACCGGTCATAAATGCAACGCTATCGAAGCTATTATATGTTCGTTAAAAAGTAATGTTATTATTTGATTATCCGCTCTTTCTGCCCCCCTTACCCAATGCCATGCTGGGCCTGTAAGGTATTTCGAACAGTTCACCTATGAGAAGTTTATGGCCACAAGTAATTAAAACTTATGCGGTGTATTTGAGCAATATTGGGATGATAAGTTTCGATTCGATATCGCTCATGTCAAATTGAAACAATCAAGTTGATGAGGCATTTTTATAAAAACGTTATTTGAATTGACTTTACCGAATGGTGCGATTGAGTTTTGGTGGAAAAGAGAATAAACATATGCAAAAGGGCTTCAAGAACAGTAGAACTATACGATGAAGAGCAGGGGAATCCTCGTGTCACCATTAAAAGCTCTTTTCAAATTCTTTCCTAGCGCAATTTTCTTGGGCACGCCAGAAGTCACTCACGAAGTAATGATGTTCTTATTGCCTTGCTATGAATTTCCAAAACGCTTCACAGGAGGCTTATCTTCCCCTTAATGAAGTGGTTCGTACTCAGATGGGTGGAGGGGGGGGTAGATTTGTCAAAGCTGGTAAGCGGCGGCTATTTAGTTAATTACTGAAATGATAAATGTGGGAGTAAAAAAAATAGAATAACCCGAGTTACTCCGACGGGACGGGAGAGACACGATGAAATCATTGTTTCACATCTCTGTTTCAATTCGTGCACCTATCCCCTGCACTTCGTCGTTGACTTCTGGGGTCGAATTTTTCGCCGATTTTCGAATTGCCGTTTGAATTCATGGCAAGCCAGCTCTGAAAAGCAAAAAGAAAAAACTTCCGAAAGAACCCACAAAATCGTTTCAAGAGTGAAGCCGACAGCAAACTCCCATTGGGCAAACGGATTTGGCTCATTGTTATTAGTGAAACAGCAGGGTCTGGCTCATTTTCGATACGAACTACGATCCGCGTACATGTTTCCAGGCCGTTATTTCACCTAATTTCTTGCCACCCCTTGTTTAGGGGATAGTTCCGCATTTTTTCATGTCACTGCAGTTTTATCCGGCTTAGTTACAGTTCCTCTATTTTGCTCATTTCGTAAAGAACGAACGCCTGATATGTATGTTTGTATAGGCCTCCTGCGCTGGAGTTTTGTCGACATGCAGCGCCCCTAGTGGCCGACGCCTCTGGGTAGTACAAAAGCAAGCGACCCTCGCCGCCCTCCACGCATTTTCAATTACTAGGCAGAGTGAAACTTGGTTGTACTTAGTTTAATCGCTTTGTGGCGCGTATAAATGACTACATACTGTATGAAATAGACCTTAAAGTAGTTGTAGAGGCTAAACAAATAATATCCGCTCAAACAAGCCGATTTATCGGCTTTCTTTTCAACGAGCTGTCACGGACGTCGCGGCCTGGAACACTATCGCCAGGTTGGGTGGTATAACTTCCTGACGACGATTACCTTTCTTTCTTCTTGCGTGCGGTCGCCAAAGGAAAGTTCACAAATAGCATAAACACGGACCGCTTCTCATCATATAGCTTGAGGTAACTGCAAAAGGTTGCTTCAGCGGGAGCATGCAAGCGCACCCAAGAATTGCGCAGCCGACTCAGCTGACACTGCTGGCCTGGCACCACCATAAAAACGAGTGGAAATTTTGTTTTGTATTTTCGCACACTAAATGATCCTTGCGTAATGTTTTACGCCGCATGATTTACGAACGGCAGGGTGCATGCATACTAGCGAGTAGGTGAGGCATTGCGAAAAATAAACATATAAAGCGCTAATAAAGGACACAAAACAATCACCAAATCGCACGCCCGCTGCCTGAAGAAATATGTACTTCTATATTTGCATAACATAACATAACATAACACAGCCGCATACACGGCGCACGGCCCCGTATATTTACATGCGATCATCACTGACTCTGTTCGTCATCTTCGTCGCTAACTACCTGAACTTCGACCCGCCAGTTTTGTCCTCAAATGGAGTTAGACAGTGAGGCAAGAACCGAAAATTGGTCGCTTCCAGTTGAATTGTCCCCCATCTTCACACCTCGCTAGAATATTGCCAAATATTATTGGCGATTCGCGGAATTTTTTCGGTTTGCATTCAAAGCCCCCCTTCCTCTCCCACCCGATTTTCCGTCCAGCCCTCCGCCGTGTCCGCTGCATAAAACTCGGCCATACACTTCAAAACGTTAATTGCTGACCCTCATTCTAGCCTGTTAAGTGCGAACAGAGAATATATGATGCAAGACTGTAATTAAGTAAAGTGAGCGCAAACAAGAAAAGCGAGCGGCCTCTCGGTTCGCCCGACCACTTTGTTTAACGGCCACTAATTTCGGAATCACAAAACAGATTTCACGCTTCTTATGCTCGCTGAATTTTGTCACTGAGACACGCAACAAAACAGCAAGGTAACGCTGCACCATGTATTCTTAACGGCGACGCAAACGAGCACTATTTAATGAAAGCGCACGCATAGTGTGCAGGTACGCAAAAGAGTGGCGCACCGCAGCAGACTGGCGAGCGGTCCGCCGGACTCGCTGGCTTTTAAAGGGGTCCTGAAATACCTTCCTCTGATGCATGGATGTACATGTAACCAAATAAAGCAATGTGTTAGCAATCTCCGTCCCCGAAAGAATTATGTTAAAGCGATGAGTATTAGCTGAGAAATCGTAAATAAAAAACCGCGCTTTATCGTCGCGCCGCATTTCCTCCTCCTTTCAACTTATTCTTCGCTGTTGACGACGCGCCAACCTTCCCTCCCATGATGCTGCGCTCCTCAGCGGTAACGTACTTCCACTATTTCGCTTCCAAGACTGCCGTATGCTACGGGCAAGCTTTGTTGACACCATGGATGCCGCACTCCGCTCAAGGCTGGAAAAGCGAACGAAAAATCTGGCTGCATGTGTGCGGCGGCCTGGCCTTGCCCTTTCGAGGTGTACGTTGCTGCAGTTGCTATCGGCGGCACGTGACTTTTTATTGGCGGCGAACTGGCAGCCGCACGGGTAGGATTGTGCGCTCGTTCCCTTTCATGCACCACGCACTGTTTATCCAAAAATCGCCGTATCAGATGTCGCCCGCTGGGGCCGGGTCTTATTTTGCAGCGTTGGTAATTCCTGCCGGCGGCATGTGAAAAAAGACATTTTAAACCGATTCAGAAGCCGTGTACAAAACGCTTCAATCATGTGACCAGTTCTGCTTCGGGCGACGCGTGGTGGAGAGCCGCAACGTTGATAAAACATGCTCCGCCACGGCTCTGAGCTTTCTAGCGCTGGAGCGAGCGCCATTTCTTTGACAATCTCAAACATCGGTTGCCTTGGAAGCAAGGCACAAACCGCTCTAGAAGTCAGTTACGGTTGCGTGACATCGGTTCAGCTAGGGGCCCCACCTCGCGACATGTGGGCACTGCAGGCGTACCACTCCCATTGGGAAGTGCGACATGCGTTTGGCATTACAGGAGGCAATGGTGTGTGTGTTGTGGACGCCTTTGTTTCGCGATGAAATGCGAGGTTGTGTTTCTGCGGGTGGATAGTGCTTCCCATGGTCTGGATTATCTTTTTCGAGCGATGCATGACTCAACCTCGCATGGGGTATGTGCACTGTGCGTGGCTAAAAGCTATCTCGGCTTGTGCGCCAGAGTTAAGTGACTTGCTGTTCGTCCCCGCAAAACGCGCGCGAGTCGAGTGCCGAATTTACGGCGGGCAGGAGGACGCAAACCATCGTCTGTCAATCCCTGTTCAGACTTGCAACGCATGTTGTGACGTTGTGTTCGTTCGAAACGCATCTCTGAATTGTTTTACACTGGCTGACCGATAATCATATCTATATAAATAAATTGAAGACAAATCTTATTTGCTTCCCTAGCCCTTCTAAGTCTTTTCGATCAGCTTGCCGATTACACTTGCACGGCAGTGACTGCAATAACTCTTCTTGTTCCGTGCTAACACTTTACCATAACGTAAAATACTTGGGGTTATATTTTGACGACACACTCAATTGAAGCCTTCACATTGAATACGTTGCCAAACGTCTTAGAGCAGTGTGCGCTTCCTTGTACGCGCTGCGCTCTATTTGCAACACTTCAGTTAAAAAGCTTGTATATAAAAGTTTAAGAGAGTTCATTATCAAATACGGAATTGCAATATATGGTCTCGCATCATCTTATAAGCTCAATATTCTGAACACCATCCTCCATAAAAGTGCCTACAACCTCGCTTATAGTACAAAGAACCATGGTGAACCAATGGAAGATGTCATGAAACAATTTCATGTTTTACCTGTTCAAAAGCAATTTATGTTTGATGCTTTGTGCAAGCACTTTTATCAAAATGAATTCAAAGTTGTGAATGTTAAAGCTAGGCCTTCGAGAAACGTTGAAAAGTTTGTATTGCCACGTGTGTACACTTGTTATGGTAAAAAAACCCGTGCCGTTTATGTCCCACATTTATTTAACAGAATTAAAACCGAGCCAGTGGTTAATAATATGAAGCAGATAAAACATTTTTGATGGCATTTATTGCAGACATTGAATGAATGCATTGCGCTGTTTGGATGTACCTAAAAAACCATTGTAACAATTTGAAGTGCGACTGACTATTAAATGCCTTTCCTACGTATGTAAGTAAAAAGTACTTGGCGTTTTTTTTCTGCGCGTGGCAGTTGTTCAAGATATTTTCCTTGCGATTGTTGGGCTCCTTGAGCTTTTTATTCCCGTCGTGTCCCAATTTGCGCGCTCCTGTGACTGCCCAGCGACGCGCACAAGTGTATCGCCAGGTGTGCCACAGGGAAGTGTTCTGTCTCCTACACTTTTCAATGTGGCTATGGCGGGCCTTCCTCGAGCCGTAAAAAAGGACTGCAAGTCAGTGCACTTATCAATATATGCCGACGACATATGCATCTGGATCTCAGGTTATCAACACAAGCGGTTGGCTATGATTGCTCAAGGAGTGATTCGTACGGTACAAGCATATCTCTCGTCAGTGGGACTAAGAGTCTCCGCGCAAAAGTCTTGCTTTATTTTGTTTCTCGGAGAGAAACGGAAAGCGACCCGCCTCAAGTTAACTTTAGGTGGCTTGCCAATCCGGCAAGCTACTCGTGTGAAGTTTCTCGGCGTCACCATCGACTATAAATTATTCTGGAGGCAGGCCATGGATTCTGTTGTCACGTCTATGGTTCCCGCTTAAATGTGCTTCGATGAATTGATGGATCTAACTGGGGGAGTCACCCATCTTCTATGCTTAGGCTCCACTCGGCGCTCACCTTGAATCGGGTACTTTATCAGCTGCCTGTTTTGTCTCCCTCGGAGTCCCAGTATGCTCGTCTGGAAGCGCGGCACCGACAGGGCGTTAAGATATCCCTAGGAGTTCCCCAGGCGGCGGCAAACAAAAAAATTCAGTGCCCTTCTACTCTGTGAAGAAGGATGGCCAGCAAAGCTGCGGTGCTGAGCCTCAACGTGAGGTTTGACTGGGACGTAGTCCAAGGGGTGCACAAAGCAAAACACGTTTGTTTGTAATTTGCGATTGAACATTGTTTCCGGTTATTAACTGAAAGTCCAACCCTGTCCAGTCACTGCTCCTCGCGCATGCACAGCACGGCTCTTCACGAGCCACGTGAAATGGCTATTCAGCGGCTCCGACGTAGCATTAGACTTGGCTACTGCGCAATTGCGGCGCACACCTGGGCACGCGCCGGCGCCGGTGCGTCTACCCTGGCTCTGACGAAACGCAATCCAACACAATCCACTTTAATCCAATCCAATCCAAATCCAATCAAATCCAATCCAATCCAATCCAAGCCAAGCCAAGCCAATCCAATCCAATTCAATGGTATCCAATCCAATACCCCTCGCACTTGCGCACAACGCCCTTCACGGCACACGCGAAAATGCTCAACCTCGGCCAGTGTAGCTTACGCTACAAAACACACAGGAATCGTGGGTAGAAATTTATTATAGTGCGCGTATGGTAATCACGGCGCATGCTAGGACCTTTTCAATTTTGTATGATTTTTTGCATGCCCTGTGGGTGAGGCGCGCAGTTTTACGATTCCATGGATTTGAGTGGGCTCCGCAACGTGGCGCTGCGCTCGCTAGCGATTCCTGTCTACATCGCTCTGGGACCGGAGACGATCTGCTGGATCCTAGCCATTTACAGCTTTGCTGTAAAAAGTCCTGGAAGAGTCCCATTTTCCACCTCTTCGCTTGATGGCGTCTCAGCGGTTGCTCTTGCCGCTTGTCCGGCTGGGAGAGTCCGCAGCCGGAAAGGCCTTGCTCAGGCGTCTCCGCCTAAGGGTGGAATCTCGCATATACGTGGCGCTCAACACTCTCAGCATTCTCTACCCGCAACGGCGGAAGAACCAACATCGCTTGGAGCCACCGTGGTCTTTCGAGAGTTTGGAGTGTCAGCTCACCATTCCGGGCATCCGCTCGAAGAGATATACACCAGTGGCGGAAGCGAGAATGTTGGCAGTTGAGCACTTGGATCGGTCGTAAAGAGATTGTGTTCATGTGTTCACGGACGGATCTGTCGACAGAGAAGCAGATACCAGCGCAGCGGCCTTTGTGATTCCCGGCATGAACGTTTCCTGGCGGCTCGCATTGACCAGTTGACGTCATCAACAACGGCAGAGTGCATAGCGATAGAGGCGGCCTTGAAAAAAGATAAAATCGCTTCGGGTGCAGCATGCGGTAATTATAACGAATTCCAAGTCGGCTCTACAACTCTTGCAGCTCGGATTTCTCGCAGATAAAATTTGCCAATGCTCCCTGCGTCTTCTTCAGCAGATAAAGGAAAACGGATTTAGCGTTCGCTTCCAGTGGGTCCCTTCCCCCGTAGGAGTGCTTGGAAACGAGGCTGCGGACCAGTTGGCTCGTGAAGCGACATCGTGCACTCGTTTTCTGAAGGTGGCCCTAGATGAAGGGCGCATTTTAAAAACGATCATACAACATCATTCCCGCTCCCTTTGGTGACCACAACATCGACCTTGTGTCACCAAAGAATTGAAGAGGACAGAGGCAACCTTACTGTTCCGCATCCGGACCAACTCAGAGCGGACACCGGCGTGGCTCCATAGGCTGAACATTATCTCTTCACCTCTGTGTGGAACGTGTGGTGCTACAGGCGACATCGGTCATTTTATTATAGACTGCCGAGAGCATGCGGTGGAGCGGTTAGCTTTGTTTAAAGAACTGCGAAGGATAGCCGCTCCGCATGCCTCTTTGAACGATTTAATTTTCCCGGAAGGCCATTGGATCACGAGGAGGGACATCTTTCGTTTGATCCTGCAATTTTTACGTGTCACAAGCCTCAGCGAGTCATGGTGAATTTCCACGCATAGCGGTAAAAAGGTGCTGATGGGGTGAGCGATTGCCGGCATACCACGCAAGGCTAGGTCCACCCGTCAATAAACATCACCACCACCACCACCATGTGACTTATGCGGTACTGGATAATGTCCTGTATTTTGAAATGTGAATAAACATTATTATTATTACTACCGCCCTCGTGTTGGGCAGTGTTTCGAGATAAGCAGTAAAGGTGCACAGGTATGGGCCTACCTGGAGTTGTCTGATGGCTGTGAGGCGGTCGATGATATCCTCGTGCGCTGTGCTTGCCACAAGCAGATCTTGGGTCCACTGAAGCTAAGTAGTCACTTTGTTTACGAAGTCCCGAAGCGGCGTGTCTACGGCTCGTGCCATCACGAGGGTAGCGTCAGAGTCCTTCCATTTAGCGAGGTGAAGCCTGGGCGTTGGTCTGAAGACTATTTTGTGGTCGGTCTCTGGCAAAGGTGCTGACCTGTTGATCTGTGGATTTCACCGTTCTTCTGGGTGGTTTGTCGCTGCTCGCACTGGGGTTTCTAGCAACTTTCGATAGGCTGTTGATCCCTGCAGCATGTCAGACGTTCCCTCCTTTTCTTTTTTCTTCTTTGCTGCACTGGGTGTGTGGATGTTCATCCATAGCGTTTGGTAGACTGTTCTTCCGCGGTCTGCATCAAAACTTCCTTTGACGGCATTGGTTTTGCCTTGGTCTACAGTCTGGTGGTTCGTCCTGTATCTCCTCCTCTTCTTCTTGGGTCATCCCTCCCTCCGGCGATTGCATGTTGGAGCAGTAGCAAACGGCCACGAGCTCACCGGCGAGAAGTGCACCGGGCCACAAGCGCCACGTGCACCACGGAGCTGGGGCGCGAGAACGTCCTTGGTGCGCTACGCTGCTTCGTTGTGATGACATTGCGTTCTGCGCTGGGTTTGGCCAGGCATCGGTGCTTTGCTGTTGTGTTATCGGTTTTGTTTTGTATATCCGTCAGCTTATATAGTCAGTTCCCATGCCTACCTCTTCTCCCGGCCATCGGTCCTCTCCTTGGTCGGCTAGTCTCTTGGCGCAGGACCTGCCTCTGGATTCCTTCCTGCAGAATGGCGTGACGGCTGTCCCGGTGGTGATCGTCCCGACCAATGGTGGGGCAATCAAGTGAAAAAATTTCAAGACCACCCAAAAAGACCTGCAATCCGCAAGTGAGCACTTCAGGAGCGTTAAGGAGGTGCCACCGTACGGGAATGGCGGAATTATCTGCAAGTCATCAGATAATGCCTGCTTGTTGGATCTGGGGAAGGCCTCGTCGTTTGCTTCTTTCCCGGTAAGGCCTTTTGTCCCTCTCATCTTGAGTGTACTAAAGGGATTGTCCGCGGAGTTGACGTGGACATTTTCCCAAGTGAGCTCCTTGAGCAGTTTCTGGATACCGGTGTGATCGCGGTGCACTGCTGTACTCGTGTAGTGGACAACGTCCACACGCCTACGGAATCAGTGATCGCCACATTTGCGGGCTCCTCATGCCCTTCAGAAATCAATGTCTGGCCCCTGATCTACAGAGTTGAGCCTTTGTCCCACCGTCCTCGCCAATGCCAGAACTGCTGACGCTATGGTCACACTGCAGGAACTTGTAAATACTCCACTCGCTCATGCAATTGCGGGGCCGATCATTCCGCTAGCCAGTGTACTGAGGATGAAAGTACATGCTGCCTCTGTCGAGCTACTCATCCAGCGTACTACTCGAAGTGCCCAGCACCACGCAAGGCAAATCAGGGTCTTGGAGGTACTGGAACAGCGCCGTCGTTCCCGCTAAGAAGCGGTAAATATAGTCAAAGAGAGAGGTTATGGGTATGCAGGTGCTACCGCCAGCCACACCCCAACCAATGAAGCTTCGTTTGCCAAAGCAATAGCGGTGGCACTGAAAGAGGTGTTGCCTGAGGTTTCGGGAAAAATGGTCTTGTCGGTGACAGAACAAGTTTCGAACCTTTTCTCTGCTCAGACACAGCAAATTGTGCAAGTCTTGCCTTTGCCTGTGTTGGTTTCCCAGGAGCAGGCCTGCTCGCAGCCTTTGTCCACAACTAACAGGGGTCAAACTTCTCAGGCTTCAGCTGTTCGACGGGAGAACCTCGCGAGCAACCCTCCATCGATAAGCTCCCTCCAGACGGCTACTTGCAACGAGGCTATTAGCCCAGTTCTGATGACCGCCTCAACACACCAGGTTTAGGCTTCTTCGTTTCCTGTGGTCCAGGGTCAGTCTTCCTCCCTAGTTCTTAATCCAGATAGTGAGTTTGAAATCGAGCTAGAGCTACAGGCTGCTTCGACGAGTAAACGGGCAACTTCATCGCTTTCGACACAATCCACTTCCCCTACAGAATCAAAATCCAAAAAGCTAAAAAGGGACAAAAAATTAAGCTTAAAGAAAGCATCTTGAAGGCAGCTATGGCTGCTATACACTCCCCCTAATGTCCCTCCGGGTTCTTTAACGGAATTGTCTTTCTATAATTGCGGCTCTCACAGATCTTAAATGTCTCATTAACTGTCAATGTCCTGATATTATTCTCCTTCAAGAATCTTGGCTGTCCAAGGAGAAACCATTCACTCTTCCGGGTTTTCGCGTGTTTAGATTAGATAGGGCGACCCGAGGAGGTGGATTATTGACTCTGGTATCATCCAAATTTTGCCACAAGGCCAAACTTTATTTTCAGTTGCTGTCACCGGACTACGAACTGCTGGCGATTCATATGTGCCTCCCTGGATGCGTTTCTTTTTCTTTATTGCATATTTCCCTAACGGAGTGACTACCACTGTTCCCAAGATCTTGCTCTTTCGTCGAGTAAGCAAAACCTCGTGATCGCCGGTGGATTCAACCTACATCACGTCAGTTGGGGTTTTAAAACATACCTGAGGCTACCGATGATTAGACTGGACGTCCACCAATAATCTTCTTTGTTACAACACGGGTAGTGCGACATTTGCCCGGAGCCGAATGCGATCTGTCTTGGATTTAACATTTGCAAAGGGCGTTTCAGTCTCTTCGTGGAGTACTCATGATTTCCCGGCAAATAGCGACCACATACCGGTAGATTTTCGTGTAGCTGTATACCCCAAGTACACCAGAACGGGTATTGCGGACGTTGGTAAACTGTGAAGTTATGAAAAAGAAATTGCATTCGGCTATGATATCGCTCCCGAATGAGTCTGAGGAAAATAGGGCTATGAGGGTAACAGCCGCATTGAAGAACGGACTACAGAAGTCTGAAGTCATTGTTGCTTCTGCCAAGAAAGAAGGTATAAGCCCATGGTTGGATAAGGACTGTTCGAGAGATTATCGCGGTAGGAAGGCAGCGTAGAAGATGTTCATTCATAATGAGAGTCCCGATAACTGGTCAAAGTTTAAATATAATTCGGCTATTTTCCGTCGAACAATCTTTACGGCTAAGAAACTGCATCGTTGGCATTGTTTCTCGGCGCGTTCAGATACAAAAAACAGGTGTGCTTTTTGCTTCCTTGCGTGACCGCGAAAGTTTAGATATTCGCAGTAACGATGTTTCAGTCGTGGAAACGTCTGATGAAATCATGAATTCGACCGAAAAGGTCGCCCAGGACTTACAAATCAGGGTCTCATCTACTCTATCACCCATTGTCGTAGAAAGTATACCAGTTGTAGACTTCTCCCCTGTCACGATGGGAGAGATGGGGGATGTTGTTATGCGGCTGCCGGGAGCCTCCCCGGGGCCAGATGGGGTTTCTACTACCGCGATAAACTTTTGTTTGAGGGATCTCCTGACGATCGGTGGAATATCATAAATACCTCATTGGAAAAATTATGGATTCTTCCACATTGAATAATAGCAAAAATTTTCCCCCTTCTAAAGAATCCCAGCCTAAGTGTTAGGACAATATTCGCGCAATTGCACTAACTAGCAACCTAGGCAAATTGATAGAGAGAATTTTGTATGTCCTTTTAGACAAGTTTTTTTCCAGTAAAATATTCTTAGCCCGAATCAAATTGGCTTCCGTCCGGGTTGCTCCATTTGGTCCGCCCATGTTGATCTTGAGAGCCGTATTCAGTTTGCGCGCAGAAATAAACAGGTATGCCCTCTCGTCACACTGGATGTTGATAAAGCATATGACAGCGTGGGATATAGCGTACTGCTAGCTAAACGAAAAGAATGTGGGTTAACCAAGTACATCTTTTCATGGATTCAACAATTTTTATTGGACGCAAGTTCTTTTGCTCGAAAAATGGCTTTAAATTATCGACTTTATATCAGACAAGGGGCGTCCACCAAGGCTCGGTGCTTTCTCCCTTCCTATTTAATGTTCCAATGAGCTCAATTCCAATACATCAGGAAGTCTGTGCTGATATTTACGCTGACGACATAGCCTTTTTCTCTGCTGCCCAGCACATTTATGTTCTTTATCAAATGCTACAGGCATATTTGTTTTCCATCGAAAGGTGGTGAACAAACATAAATTTGAACATTAACTTCAATAAGTTCTCGGTTATTGTGTTTGCGGTGTCTGTTCCGGTTACCCTCTGCCTGACGTATAGGGAGGCGACTGTCACTCAGGTGGCATCACTGAAGTATTTGGGTGTAATATATGAATATACAATGGTTTGGCGCCCTCATATAAACCTCATTGCCACCAAAGGGGAACGGGCACTTGGACTGTGGCGGAGACTCACCAATAGGAGTTTTGGAATGAGAAGGGACACTTCTCGTTTTTTTACAGGGGGTACATGCGTCCCATTTTAGAGTTTGGCAGCGGCCTCTTTTACGGTTCACGAGGTTACAAACTCAGAAAGGTTATTATGTTGGAGCATCGTACACTGAGATTGTGCCTCGGCTTCCCAAGTGCGTGACCAATAACATCTTGTTTTTGAAGGCCCGCATGCCGTGCCTGGTGTCTCGGTTTCGGCTACTAACAGCACTAACGGGCATGAGAGGTTTTGTATCTCCGCAGAGCAGATATTTTTCCTTGATGGTTGCTCAGCCGGCCCTCTATTTCAGTTCTTGGTGGCCTCGGTACATTGGTCCACAGTGTGTTTACGCCCAGACGTTACTCTCACCATTGAGTATCAATATTCCCACAATACTGATAATGCCCTGTGACGTTCCTCCTGCGCCTTTAACTTTCCATAATATTTTCCCCAGTAACGCTAAAATGCTTACGTCGTGATTTTTAACAACAATACTGAACGACCATTTGGCAAGCTTTAAGATTTATGCAATAGTGGCAACAGATGCATCCCAACGTGAGGAGCGAGCAGGTGTGGGAATTTTTAGTCCACACAATAACTGGTCAGTCTCGCTGCGTTTACCTGATTTCACACCAATATTTCAAGCCGAATTTCTAGCGATACTTCTGGCCTTAAAAGAAGTACCTCCGCAGCACGTTAATTTAGCAATAATTACTGACTCCTTATCGGTTTGTTCTGCTCTGTCTTCGTCCGAAAATTCCGCTCTTATTTGTACATTCAACTTCCTTGTGCCTTCCCATTTGCGGGACGTCTGCCTCATTTGGGTTCCAGGTCACAAAGGGTTGATTCCTTGCCGCGATCGTCGTTGGATGGCCCTGCAGTTGACCTATGCCCAATTACCTTTATTTTAGCAGGAGCAAGGATTCCTAGCTACCAATGCCTAGCAAGAGTGCAGGAAAGGAGCATCCCTAATTTTGGAGATTACGTACATTTAAAACATAATTGGAATACCCATTTTTGTGAAGCTCGTCAATGCGAGGTCACATTAACTACCTTCAGATGTCGAGTCCCCGAAATCAACATTTCTATGCACCGGGATGGTCTAGTCTCCTCCTCCCGATGTGCTGTCTGAGGTGATCAGGAGACTTCAGAGCACTTACTATTGCATTGCCGCAGTTTTTCAATGATGAGGCAACGTCGACTTGCCACGCCATTGCGACGAATTGGCCTGCCTATTTCTATGCCCGTACTACTATCTTTTGGGGCCACATCACTGGGATATTGTCACCAAGGGATGGCTGCAGCCCTTCACAGATACGTTTCCGAGACCAGGCGCCTGCCCTGTTAGCCTTGTTTCTTGCATGTACTTTTTGCGGTGCAAAAAGGCAGTTGTTCTTTCCCTAACTCTACTTACAACTTTCAACCATTTCTATTTTCTTTCTTTCTGCGTATAAATTGCTAGGTTTTTAATTTTCCGGTGTCTTAAGCGGATGCACTAGCCCTTCTTACGCCCGATTCCTGGCGAATCCCCCACGTGGGTATGTGCGAAGTCACCAGGAACAACAACAGCTGCTGCCTGACGAGCTTAGGCTTAGGCCACGTCGCGCACTCGGGTGATCAATTATTGTGGTTACAGTAAACGTACCACCTAGTGCTTGATGTCCGCGTGTTCTTTGTCACTTGGCCAGTCCGAAGATTGCTCACAGACGGAGTTACGTCGTAGCTAACAGGGATAACTGCACTGAGTAGCAGGAGCCCATATGAAGCACGGGTGCGCTCCGTGGCCCCCTTGCGGCTTTTTCCTGAAAAAAATAAAGAGAAAATTTTTTTAACAGTATAATTCTCTTTTTCCCCTTTGGAAACGGGGAAAAAGAGAGGGGTGAAACAAAGATATACCCTTGCATGCATTTGGCATGTGTATATACAAATATTGCAATGTGATTTAGTGGCGAAGGTTCTCCTGCGGCCGTGAGGTTAGAAATCGCGGATCAGGGAAGCAGCCGCTAGCAGACCGAAGCTATTCGAACGAACTCCGTAGCTCTCGACGAAGGGGATGTGGATTCGTGACTTTGTTTGTGCTGATGATGACGCTTCTCAGAAGGGTCTACATGAGCCATTCTAAGAAATTCCGGCTCTGATGCTTTTGGGGAGCACAGCTAATCTTCACTAGAATCACCCTCTGGAGTAGGGGGTAGCCATCCTGGCGACTCAAGGTGATGGCGAAAAGAGGGGGTCATAATAACGCTTCAGACGAGCAACATGCACGCTGTCACGTTCATGGAGTCAGAGATGCTGAGAAGTTGTTAGCGGCTCTATGACGTGATTTACAGATTAAATGCGTTCCATAACACGGTGCGGCCTCTGATGGTTTGACAGGAATTTCGAGCACAGGCCAAGAGACCTGGCGGGTACCCAGCTCCATACGAGAGAACTAGGAACGACGTCGGGTGCGGGCTCGCCATCAGTGAGATACCTTTGTCGCTCCTGCTCTTCAGTGGTGAAAGAACGGCCAAGTTGACGACATTCTTCGGCGTGTTTGGCTGCCTCAGAAACCGGCGTTTACTCAAATGGATCAGGGAGGTAGGGAAGGATGGCGTTCAGCATGCACGATGGCTCACGCCCATCTATTAGGAAAAAAGGAAAAAAACCTGTCGCGATTTGGATGACGGTGTTGAGGGCGCAACTCACGTAAGGGAACCTCGGCAAAGTTGGCGCGGCTCACTCAAACTCACTCACAATTTTTTTTTCGAATCACCACTCACTCAAACTCAGACTCAATGCTGAGCAGCACATCTGCGCTCACTCAAACTCAAACTCACATTGAGCGCAAAACTCAGAACTCACTCGGACTCAAAACTCAAAATGTACTCAGAACTCAAAATGTACACAAGCTCAAAGTGTACTCAAACTCAAAATGGACTCAAAACTCAAATTGTACTCAAACTCAAAATAAACTCAAAACTCAAAATGGACTCAAAACTCAAAATGTACTTAAACTCAAAGTGAACTCAAACTCAAAATGGACTCAAAACTCAAAATGTACTCAACCTCAAAATGAACTCAGAACTCAAAATGGGCTGAGACCTCAAAATGAATTCAGAACTCAAATGGCCTCACAACTCTCTCTTGCTAGGAATTTACCTGGGGTCAGATGAACTCTGATTTGATTAGTAGCCAGTGTTTTCAAATTCACGCGTGGTAAAAATATTACGGGTGCAAATTCGTGAGCTCAAACTCTTGCATTCGCCACGACATGACAGCGTAGCTCCTCTGAGGTCGGAAAAAAATTTCGTTGCAGATTTAATAAGCTATACCCACTGTCCATGAAGAGTAGCGCTGGTTGGAAGCAATTGTAAGTATATATTGGATACCAAACTCTTGATGTGGGCTCCGTGTTCATGTTTATGACAGAGGCGGTCCAGGCTCGATGGTGTGCTGGGTCCTCAGGTCGAAACAAGCAAGATTGGGTGAGGGGACGTGCGCTCACTGCTCCGTTCATTTATGTCGAAGCTGTTTAGGGTTACGGTTCCGTGCATTCTTGCTTTGCATCCTGAAAAAAACGCCTTGTGTCAAAGCGAACTGCCCCCGCAAATCTCTGAAGCGCGAGGCGTTCATGGATATACCTTTGCTGTTTTATTGCGTAGCATTCTTTGCCGAGTACACCCCTCCCCCTATCCCCGCCATGATCTTGTATGAATGAATAAATTTTTATTTATTTCACAAGCAAGTTTATGGCTAGGACAAATAGGGAAAAAGTTTGAATCATGCAACTTGACAGGCCCTACAAATCAAATTGTGTAACGCCCTACAGATACACAAAAATGCAGATATCACGGAAGTTCAACCTGTAATCATTATAAAAGCGTAAATGTAGAGAATCGATAAAACTAAATGTTAAAAAACTCGAAAGGAAATAAGAAAAATATCGAAAATGGCGAACCGTGTAACACGGGAGTCTTAAATCGTCTCACATTGGGTGAAAATGCAGAGAGGTGTGGCGCTAAAGAATGTGGGGTATCAAATTGAGTGTCTCGAGGAGGGAAATCACGTGGAACAAAGAAGTGCCTCGTTGTTTGCTGAGGCACTTGTATTAGTTTTTATTAGCATTTGATAAGTGGGATGAGCTTTTGTAGCTCGGAAAAACACCACGCTGTCGTAAGCAATGAACGCCACCGTACCCAGCTGTTAACTTCCAGCATGCCCGCGTGTGTGAGTGTGTGTGTGTGTGTGTGTGTTTGAGAGAGCATGTGAGTGAGAGAGTGAGAGGGTGTGTGTGAGAGAAAGAGCGAGAGAGAGTGAGAGAGAATGAGACAGAGTGAGTGAGAGAGAGTGAGAGTGAGAGAGTGAGAGTAAGAGAGTGAGAGAGTGTGAGTGAGAGTGTGAGAGTGAGTGTGATAGAGTGTGTGATAGTGAGAGAAAGTGAGAGAGATAGTGTGAGAGTGTGAGAGTGTGAGTGTGATAGTGAGAGAGTGAGAGAGTGAGTGAGAGAGAGAGTGAGGGTGTGAGAGACCGTGAGAGTGAGAGAGTCAGTGAGAGACTGAGAGTGAGTGATAGAGTGAGAGTGAGAGAGAGAGTGTGAGAGAGAGAGTGTGAGCGTGAGAGTGTGAGAGAGAGAGTGTGAGAGTGAGATTGTGATTGTGAGAGTGTGAGAGTGAGAAAGTGAGAGTGTGAGAGAGTGAGCGAATGTGAGAGTGTGAGATGGAGAGAGTGAGAGTGAGAGATTGAGACAGTGAGAGAGTGAGAGTGAGTGTATGAGAGTGTGAGAGTAGGAGTGACTGTCAGTGTGAGAGTGTGAGTGTAAGAGTGAGAGTGTGAGTGAGAGTGAGAGTGTGAGTGAGAGTGTGAGTGAAAATGAGAGTGAAAGTGAGAGTGTGAGGGAGAGTGAGAGTGAGAGTGTGAGTGTGAATGTGAGTGAGAGTGCGTGTCAGTGTGACAGTGTGAGAGTGGGAGTGTGAGTGAGAGTGTGAGTGAGAGTAACAGTGAAAGTGAGAGTGTGAGTGAAAATGAGAGTGAAAGTGAGAGTGTGAGGGAGAGTGAGAGTGAGAGGGTGAGTGTGAATGTGAGTGAGAGTGCGTGTCAGTGTGACAGTGTGAGAGTGGGAGTGTGAGTGAGAGTGTGAGTGAGAGTAACAGTGAAAGTGAGAGTGTGAGTGTGAGTGTGAGTGGGAGTGAGAGTAGAAGTTAGAGTGAAAGTGAGAGTGAGAGTGAGAGTGCTATATACCTTTTGCTATATACTCATACATAATTATAACCAGAAAGCATTTTTGTATTTGTCCCACGTGATTCCCCTCGACGAGACCTTTAATTTGATACCCCAGACACCCTGCAGGGTCATATGGAATTCATACCAGTCAAACTAACCATGACTCTCATGACTGTAGCCAGGGCGCATTATTTAGTGTCCGACGTGATTACCCTAACTGGAACCTTCAATCGACGCCCCACATGCTTCAGCGGCCTCTCCTTCAATTTAACTCAATCTATGACTCATAATGACTATCTCGTGATTCGAACTACGAAGCCTTTTTTATTTCTACCACGTGATTTCCCTAGTCAAGACCGCAAATTTGATACCCTTCACGCCCTCGCGGGGTCACTTCGAATTTTACCCCAATATAAGACTCACCATGGCAATCTTATGGTTATAACCAGGAAGCATTTTTGTATTTCTCTCACGTGATTCCGCTCATCAAGACCATTAATTTGATACCCATCACATCCTAGCGGAATCATTTTGAATGTTAAACCAATCAATGACTAACCATGACTATCTCCTGATATAGCCCGCCACCGTACCCAGCTGTTAACTTCCAGCATGCACGCGTGTGTGAGTGTGTGTGTTTGAGAGAGTGTGTAAGTGAGAGAGTGAGAGGGTGTGCGTGAGAGAGAGAGCGAGAGAGAGTGAGAGAGAGTGAGTGAGAGAGAGTGAGAGTAAGAGAGTGAGAGTAAGAGATTGCGAGTGAGTGAGTGTGAGAGTGAGAGAGTGTGAGAGTGAGAGTGTGTGAGAGTGAGAGAGTGTGAGAGTGTGAGAGTGAGTGTGCTAGAGTGTGTGATAGTGAGACAGAGTGAGTGAGAGAGTGTGAGTGAGAGTGTGAGAGTGAGAAAGTGTGAGTAAGAGCATGAGAGACAGTGAGAGTGAGAGAGTGAGTGTGATACAGAGAGTGTGAGTGTGAGAGTGAGAGTGTGAGAGAGTGAGAATGTGAGAGAGTGAGAGTGTGAGTGTGAGATTGAGAGAGTGAGAGAATGAGAGTGTGAGAGTGAGAGTGAGTGTCAGCGTGAGAGTGTGAGCGTGAGAGTGTGAGTGTGAAACTGATAGTGTGAGTGAGAGTGTGAGTGAAAGTGAGAGTGAAAGTGAGAGTGAAAGTGAGAGCGAGAGTGTGAGTGTGAGTGAGAGTGAGAGTGTGAGTGAGAGTGACAGTAAGAGTGTTAGTGTGAGTGAGAGTGAGAGTGTGAGTGAGAGTGAGAGTGTGAGTGAGAGTGAGAGTGAGTGTGAGTGTGAGTGAGAGTGAGAATGAGAGTGTGAGTGTGAGTCTGTGTGAGTGTGAGTGTGAGAGTGTGAGTGTAAGAGTGAGAGTGTGAGTGAGAGTGTGAGTGTGAGTTGAGTGTGAGTGTTAGTGTGAGAGTGAGAGAGCGAGAGTGTGAGTGAGAGTGAGAGTGAGTGTGAGTGGGAGTGAGAGTGTGAGAGTGAGTGTGAGTGTGAGTGTGAGTGAGAGTGAGAGTAAGTGTGACTGTTAGTGTGAGTGTGACTGAGAGTGAAAGCGAGAGTGTTAGTGTGAGTGAGAGTGTGAGTGAGAGTGAGAGTGTGAGTGAGAGTGTGAGTGTGAAAGAGAGAGAGCGAGAGTGTGAGAGCGAGAGTGTGAGTGTGAGTGTGAGAGTGTGAGTGAGAGTGAGAGTGAGAGTGTGAGTGGGAGTGTGAGTGTGAGTGAGTGTCAGTGAGAATTAGAGTGAGTGTGAGTGAGAGTGTGAGTGAGAGTGAGAGTGCGTGTGACTGTTAGTGTGAGTGTGACTGTGCGTGAGAGTGTGAGTGAGAGAGTGAGAGTGTAAGTGTGCGTGTGTGATGTGAGTGTGAGTGAGTGAGAGTGAGAGTATGAGTGTCAGTGTGAGTGAGTGAGTGAGTGTGAGTGAGTGAGCGTGTGATTGTGAGTGTGTACTATGTACCTTTTGCTTTATAGCTTTTGGTATATCCTTATAATTATAACCAGAAAGCATTTTTATATTTGTCCCACGTGATCCCCCTCGACGAGACCTTTAATTTGATAAACCACACACCCTGCTGGATCATATGGCATTCATACCAGTCAAACTAACCATGACTCTCTTTACTGTAACCAGGGCGCGTTATTTAGGTGTCCGACGTGATTCCCCTAAAATGGAACCTTCAATCGACGCCCCACATGCTTCAGCGGCCTCTCCTTCAATTTAACTCAATCTATGACTCATAATGACTATCTCATGATTCGAACTACGAAGCCTTTTTTATTTCTACCACGTGATTCCCCTAGTCAAGACCGTAAATGTGATACCCTTCACGCCCTCGCGGGGTCACTTCGAATTTCACCCCAATATAAGACTCGCCATGGCAATCTCATGGTTATAACCAGGAAGCATTTTTGTATTTCTCCCACGTGATTCCGCTCATCAAGACCATTAATTTGATACCCATCACATCCTAGCGGAATCAATTTGAATGTTAAACCAATCAATGACTAACCATGACTATCCCATGATATAGCCCGCCACCGTACCCAGCTGTTAACTTCCAGCATGCACGCGTGTGTGAGTGTGTGTGTGTTTGAGGGAGTGTGTAAGTGAGACAGTGAGAGGGTGTGTGTGAGAGCGACAGTGAGAGAGAGTGAGAGTGAGTGTCAGTGTGAGAGTGTGAGCGTAAGAGTGTGAGTGTGAAAGTGATAGTGTGAGTGAGAGTGTGGGTGAAAATGAGAGTGTGAGTGAGAGTGATAGTGAGAGTGTTAGTGTGTGTGAGAGTGAGAGTGAGAGTGTGAGTGTGAGTGTGAGAGTGAGTGTGAGTGAGAGTGAGAGTGTGAGTTGAGTGTGAGTTGAGTGTGATTGTGAGACTGAGAGACTGAGAGTGTGAGTGTGAGTGAGAGTGTGAGTGTGAGTGTGTGTTAGAGTGTGATTGTGAGTGTGAGAGTGTGAGTGAGACCGAGAGTGAGAGTGAGAGTGAGAGTGAGTGTTAGTGTGAGAGTGAGAGTGAGAGAGCGAGAGTGTGAGTGAGAGTGAGAGTGTGATTACGAGTGGGAGTGAGAGTGTGAGTGAGAGTGTGAGTGTGAGTTAGAGTGTGAGTGAGAGTGAGAGTGTGTGTGACTGTTAGTGTGAGTGTGAGTGAGAGTGAGAGCGAGAGTGAAGTGTGAGTTAGAGTGTGAGTGAGAGTAAGAGTGAGAGTGTCAGTGAGAGTGTGAGTTACAGTGAGAGTGTGAGTTCAGTGTGAGTTGAGTGGGAGTGTGAGAGTGAGAGAGCGAGGGTGTGAGTGTGAGTGTGAGAGTGTGAGTGAGTGAGAGGAAGAGTGTGAGTGTGAGTGTGAGTGTTAGTGAGAATTAGAGTGAGTGTGAGTGAGAGTGAGAGTGTGAGTGTGACTGTGACTGTGCGTGAGAGTGAGAGTGTGAGTGAGAGAGTGAGAATGTGAGTGTGAGTGTGTGATGTGAGTGTGAGTGAGAGTGAGAGTGAGTGTCAGTGTGAGAGTGTGAGTGTAAGAGTGAGAGTGTGAGTGAGAGTGTGAGTGAAAGTGAGAGTTGGAGTGTGTGTGAGCGTGAGAGTGTGAGTTGACTGTGAGTGTGAGTTGAGTGTGAGTGTGAGTGTGAGAGTGAGAGAGCGAGAGTGTGAGTGAGAGTGAGAGTGTGAGTGGGAGTGAGAGTGTGAGTGAGAGTGTGTGTGTGAGTGTGAGTGAGAGTGAGAGTGCGTGTGACTGTTAGTGTGAGTGTGAGTGAGAGTGAGAGCGAGAGTGTGCGTGTGAGTGTGAGTGTGAGTGTGAGTGAGAGTGAGAGTGTGAGTGAGAGTGTGAGTTGAGTGTGAGTGTGAGTTGAGTGTGAGTTGAGTGTGATTGTGAGACTGAGAGACTGAGAGTGTGAGTGTGAGTGAGAGTGTGAGTGTGAGTGTGAGTGTGTGTTAGAGTGTGATTGTGAGTGTGAGAGTTTGAGTGAGAGTGTGAGCGTGAGTGAGTGAGAGGAAGAGTGTGAGTGTGAGTGTGAGTGAGAATTAGAGTGAGTGTGAGTGAGAGTGAGAGTGTGAGTGTGACTGTGACTGTGCGTGAGAGTGAGAGTGAGTGAGAGAGTGAGAGTGTGAGTGTGAGTGTGAGTGTGTGATGTGAGTGTGAGTGTGAGTGAGAGTGAGAGTGAGTGTCAGTGTGAGAGTGTGAGTGTAAGAGTGCGAGTGTGAGTGAGAGTGTCAGTGAAAGTGAGAGTGAGAGTGTGTGTGAGAGTGAGAGTGTGAGTTGAGTGTGAGTGTGATTGTGAGAGTGAGAGAGCGAGAGTGTGAGTGAGAGTGAGAGTGTGAGCGGGAGTGAGAGTGTGAGTGAGAGTGTGAGTGTGAGTGTGAGTGTGAGTGAGAGTGTGAGTGAGAGTGAGAGTGCGTGTGACTGTTAGTGTTAGTGTGAGTGAGAGTGAGAGCGAGAGTGTGAGTTTGAGTGAGAGTGTGAGTGAGAGTGAGAGTGAGAGTGTGAGTTAGAGTGAGAGTGAGAGTGTGAGTTGAGTGTGAGTGTGAGAGTGAGAGAGCGAGATTGTGAGTGTGAGTGTGGAGTGTGAGTGAGAGTGAGAGTGAGAGTGTGAGTGTGAGTGTGAGTGAGTGTGAGTGAGAATTAGAGTGAGTGTGAGTGAGAGTGAGAGTGTAGTGTGACTGTGACTGTGCGTGAGAGTGAGAGTGTGAGCGAGAGAGTGAGAGTGTGAGTGTGAGTGTGTGAGTGTGTGTGTGTGATGTGAGTGTGAGTGTGACAGTGTGACAGTGTGACAGTGTGAGAGTGTGAGTGAGAGTGAAAGTGAGAGTGTGACTGTGGCTGTGCGTGAGAGTGAGAGTGTGAGTGAGAGAGTGAGAGTGTGAGTGTGAGTGTGTGATGTGAGTGTGAGTGTGAGTGAGAGTGAGAGTGATAGTGAGAGTGAGAGTGAGAGTGAGAGTGTGAGCGTGAGTGAGTGAGTGAGTGTGAGTGAGTGAGCGTGTGAGTGTGAGTGTGAGTGTGTACCTTTTGCTATATAGCTTTTGCTATATCCTTATAATTATAACCAGAAAGCATTTTTATATTTGTCCCACGTGATCCCCCTCGACGAGACCTTTAATTTGATACCCCACACACCCTGCTGGGTCATATGGCATTCATACCAGTCAAACTAACCATGACTCTCTTTACTGTAACCAGGGCGTGTTATTTAGGTGTCCGACGTGATTCCCCTAACTGGAACCTTCAATCGACGCCCCACATGCTTCAGCGGCCGCACCTTGAATTTAACCCAATCTATGACTCATAATGACTATCTCATGATTCGAACTACGAAGCCTTTTTTATTAGTACCACGTGATTCCCCTCGTCAAGACCGTAAATTCGATACCCTTCACGCCGTAGCGGTGTCACTTCGAATTTTACCCCAATATAAGACTCGCCATGGCAATCTCATGGTTATAACCAGGAAGCATTTTTGTATTTCTCCCACGTGATTCCGCTCATCAAGACCATTAATTTGATACCCATCACATCCTAGCGGAATCAATTTGAAATTAAACCAATCAATGAATAACCATGACTATCTCATGATATAGCCCTACCACATTTTTGTCCAACGTGATTTCCGTTATCGCAACCTTCAATTTGATGCCCCGGACACCCAGTGGCATCATTGTGAATTTTAACCTAATTTATGACCCATTTTGACTATGTCATGATAATAACCAGGAAGCACGTGATTACCCTCATCGAGAGCTTTAATTTGATACGCCACACGCCCTAGCGTCATGAAATTGAATTCTAACCGACTCTATGACTTACCATGACTACGTCATGATATATCCATTACGCATTTTCTTCCCGAATAATTCCCCACATCGAGACCTTGAATTTGATTCCCCACATGCCCTCGCAGCGTCATTTTGAATTTTAACCCAATCTATGACTCAATATGACTGCCTGATGACTACAATCAGGAAGCATCTTTTTATTTACCCCGCGTGATTCTGTTAATCCGGACCTTTCATTTCATACCTTACATGCCTTAGCCTCATCAGTTTCACTTTTCACCCAATCTAATGTGGTCATTATTCTTTCTTAAGGGGCACTGCCCAGTCAATTCAGCTAATTCATTTGAAACAGCAGAAAGGACAGCCCCCGCCCCCATTTCTCCCGGCTCTCACCTCTTCCTTTGTGACCACACGTATATCAAGCCGTTAACAGTAGCAGGCGAACAAACAGCACGCCAGCGCCGCCATGCGCTTTCCCACCACCCTTTCCCACGCTCTTAGTGGATCCGCCAGGAGGAAAAGTTAAGACAACCCTTTTTTATGACCTCACCAGTCAATTATCACTTACGCGCCCAGCCGCGAAAATTAGGTATACAGCAAGTGCTTATGGCCACAAAAATTCCACAAGAAACTAAAAAAATCAGACACCCCCTCCCTCCCAACCGATCATGCAGATCGCGATTGGTGCCGTACCCGCAGGTAACCTGAATTCCGAGCCCACAGTGACGCATCAAACTTAACAGCCAACCATAGCTGCCTGCTAGGCTACTCATATGTACTCAAACTCAAAATGGACTCAAAACTCATGTGTACTTTGAACTCAAAATGTACTCAAAACTCAATATGTAGTCAAACTCAAAATGTACTCAAACTCAAAGTGTACTCAGAACTCAAAATGGACTCAAACTCAAAATGTACTCACAACTCAAAATGGACTCAAACTCAAAATGTACTCATAACTCAAAATGGACTCAAACTGAAATTGTACTCAGTACTCAAAATGGACTCAAACTCAAAATGGACTCACTCAAAATGCACTCAGAACTCAAAATGGACTTAAACTCAAAATGTACTCAGAACTCAAAATGGACTCAAACTCAAAATGTACTCAGAACTCAAAATGGGCTCAGAATTCACTAGGTCTCAGGCATACTGAAACTCAATCGGACTCAAACTCAGTCGGGATCACTCGGCTTAAACTCACTCAAGCTCAAACTCACCATGCCACACTAGCCTCGCGCTCACTCAAACTCAAACTCACGCGTGAGTTTGAGTCCAAATGAGTATGAGTGAGTGGGCTCATGAGTGAGTTCGCCGACCACTGCGTAAGGGAGTACAAGGTCCCAGTTTCCATGGTCAGATTAGTTTGCGGATGGTGGGTACTGCTCGTTCGATGGATGCCGCTGCATTCCTTGAGAAGCGCCGCGACGATGGGAGACAGAAAGATGCGTCCCCTGTCACTGAGGAGCTCCTGAGGCGCACAATGACGACGTGTAAATCGGCTCAGGAGAAACGAGGCGACGTCACTTGCCATAGCAGCTGGTAGAGCGGCGGTCTCAGCTCAGCGCGTCAAAGGGTTGATGGAAACTATAGCCCAGCGGCTGCCGGCGGCTGTGCATGGTAACAGTTCGTACATATCAATGCCAACACGGTCAAATGGATTCACTGAGCAAGACAGCGGCTGTAACGGACCGCACAGCCGAGGTATCGGCTAGCTTGGGCGTTCACAATCTTGGCAGGATCGAACGTACTTTCTCATGAAGTGGTACACCCCATGCCAAAAGTAACAGAGACGCAAACGTTCATAGGTTTACAGTAGGCCGACATGAGCACACGTGGTGTCAGAGTAGAGCAAGGCCAAAACATCGTACCGCAAATGTAGAGGAATGACGAGCAATCATTTGCGGTCATCCAAGTAGTGGTTGCGTCGATAAAGAAGCTGATCACTTACCGCAAAGTGAGATGCTTGCCTACGGAGAGCGCGTGTGGTTGCAGCTTGGGAAGAATTGGTTAGCACCTTCTGAGGGGTCAGTGGGTGTATGTGACTGGCTATTTTCCCTAGGGCAAACAGTGGTGTTTGTTCGAATACCACACTGGTCATTCCTGGCGTGTAGGCGGGAAAAGTGCTTCATTACCTCCTTATTCAGGTTGGAGTAGTTGACCTTTGGTGCCACGTGTACCATGACCTTCGCTGTCTGCTCCCTGATGGTCGGATTGTTGTCTGAGAAGCCTTGTCCCATATGCGGGAACACCTCACCCTTCAGCAGGTCACTGTTCAGGTAGTTTATGAATTGGTCCACCTGCTGGAAAGGCGTGCTTGTGTTGCCCTGTCCTTCGAAGAGAACAGATTCACAACACAGGAGATGATCTTCTGGAATTTCTCGGCATCCAGTAACTTTCCAATCTTAAACAGCGGTGTCAGCAACACAAAGGCCGTGTCTCTAAACTCGAATGCGTTTATTGCTGCAGCAGTCTCTTGTACTTGCAGACGAAGCTGTTCTTGAAAAAAAAATCATGTCGTAGAACAGCGCAAGGGCGAAAGAAAGGAATGACACAAAAGCGCTGAAATCAGTGGGACGTGTTTTACCGTAACAAGAAGACAAAAGGAAGGGACGATGAACCTAAAGTTAAAACCTGCACTAAGCCCGAGGCGTTGGAAAACGAGCGTCCCGGTTTGATCTTTTAGTACGCGGTCGCCACCAAAGTCGCACGACGTTCAAAACGTAATTTTGGCATCAGGCATGTACAGTGCTCACGGATTGAAACGCGACACTGCGAGCGCGTGGCCTGCGGTACATGCAGCGCCGCCCGTGGACGCCCGTGGAAGCTAAGTGTTGCATTGTGGTATACCGCGAGCATGAGAGCGTGTTGACTGTAGGCTTACTGCTTCCGGTTGCCAATGAGCGGGATTGTGGTTCCCCGCAGTGACAGCGGGGCGCTGCGAGCCTGGAGCGCTGGAACGCGTTTCTGCGCCGACGTTTGTAGACCAGCTGTGCGCGCAGCCGATTTCGTGACATCGTGGGCGCGCGCTCTTGTTCTGCGTGGCCTTCCAATGCGGCACAGTAATGTTCATGTAATAGATAGTCACGCCCATCTGAATAAAAGAAACTTCTGCACGAAGGAACAGCAAATTTTATTCCAGGGTGTAAAATAAACATGTGACGTGTGGTCGCTCCACCTGGCGGCTATGGAGTGTTTTCAGAGTTGTTTTGATACGGACGTTCTCAGTTGGTGTTTGCCGGTCAGGAGTGTGGCCTGGTAAAAAGAGGGGTGTCCGCTCTGGTAACGCGAAGCTGTAAAAGACAATATCCAGGCGTTTTTTCTTTCGCGCTTTGTAAAATAATTACAGATTTGTCAACCAGATAAACGATGAAAAGTGTGCTAATTTGAGACAGTCTACGCAGTGCAAGCAAAAAGAACTGGTATTTTGTTTTTATGTGTAGAAAACATCCCCCTCGCGAGGAGCACGGTCAAATGCAGAGCATTTACGTGGGGGACGCGTCTGCAAGTCGCATGGATTGCGTATTGGTTGTTGTTGTAATTGTTGTCTTCCAGCGTAGACATTGTCGATGAAGTCGCTGGTGAAACGTGAAACGTGCCGTGAACCCCCTGCCGCGGCTATGACGCACGTGGAGCGGCTATGACCCAACGTGGCGCGGCTATGACGCAGCACAATCCAACACAATCCACTTTATTCCAATCCAATCCAAATCCAAACCAATCCAATCCAAGCCAAGCCAAGCCAAGCCAAGCCTAGCCAATTCAAGCCAATCCAATCGAATCCAATCCAATGCCCCTCGCGAGGGAGTGTTATAGCGCCAAAATCGCGCCACCACACGAACGCGTGATGTTGACGTCACGATCACGCCACAGATGTTAGCGACCGGAGCACGCGCGAACCGACCGCAGCGAGAGAACGCGATGCGAGCGCCCCCACCTGTTCTTGCGCGCGAACCGACTGTTGATCAGCGCGAACCCATCGCGGCGAGAGAGGGTGTTGCGCACGTCCCCACCTGTTGTGCGCCCGAACCGAACACGGCGAGAGAGGGCGTTGCGAGCGGAGAGAAGGCGAGGAGGGCGCGGGGGAGAGGGCGCACCTGTGGCCGACGGTTGAATGAGTCAAGGATATAAGGCGTGTTCGTAACCTTCCATTCTGTGTCGGCTTTTCGGCTTTGTGGTGCAGTGGGTAGAGTACCATGTACCTTGCGTTCCGCCCGCAGAGTCGTTGGTTCGAAACCTGGCGCCGGTAAGTATTATTTTTTTATATTGTGTAGGGGGAGAGATGCGGACTACGGACGCCAACGCGGGTGACATCGTGAGTTACTGAAATTCTCTGCATTTAAAAAGGTTGTCGGCGCACATAGCGAGCATTTTGATCACGTCTATCTCACCTGGTTTCGGGGGCCATTAGAGACTGTCAAGTAAAAAAGATCGCCCTCGCGAAGGGCACGATCAAATGCAGAGCATTTCTGCGGAGGGGCGTGCCTGCAAGTCGTATGGATTACGTATTGGTTGTTGTTGTTGTAATTGTCTTCCATCGTAGACATTGTCGATGAAGTCGATGGTGAAACGTGTCGTGAACCCCCTGCCGCGGCTATGACGCAACGTGGCCCGGCTATGACGCAACACAATCCAACACAATCCACTTTAATCCAATCCAATCCAAACCAATCCAATCCAATCCAATCCAAGCCAATCCAATCGAATCCAATCCAATGCCCCTCGCGAGAGAGTGTTATAGCGCCGAAATCGCCACCCCACGAACGCGTGATGCTGACGTCACGATCACGCCACAGACGTTAGCGACCGCAGCGCGCGCGAACGACATATGTGGTTTAAGCGCGAACCTAACGCGGCGAGAGAGGTTGTTGCGCACGTCCCCACCTGTTGTGCGCCCGAACCGAACGCGGCGAGAGAGGGCGTTGCCAGTGGAGAGAAGGCGAGGAGGAAGCGGGGGAGAGGGCGCACCTGTGGCCGACGGTTGAATGAGTCAAGGATATAAGGCACGTTCGTAACCTTCCGTTCTGTGTCGGCTTTGTGGCTCAGTTGGTAGAGTACCATGTACCTTGCGTTCCGCCCGCAGAGTCGTTGGATCGAAACCTGGCGCCGGCAAGTATTATTTCTTTAAATAGTCTAGGGGGAGCGATGCGGATACGGACGCCAACGCGGGTGACATCGTGAGTTACTGAAATGCTCTGCATTTAAAATCCCGCCATCTCCCCGAAGTGAATGATGATGAAAGGGACGAAGTTAAAATGCTTATCGGTAAAACCGTGAAACATTCACCCGCACATCATATAAAGACTCGACACGTCATGCTTGTGGTGATTATGTAGGGCTTGTTTGGGACGATGAGAATCTCCATTGGTAAGTGGGCGAATTCGGTGTATGACATTTCAGCCACCTTGGCCGTCGCCTTCTGCAGACCGTCTTGTGTCGCGTACCCCGGGTACGTGTCTTGAGTACGCAGGCGACGAACAACCTCTTCTTCTTCCTCTGTCCTTGTTGGGTAGCAACGAACGCGTTGAACATTTGGACCTCTTCAGCCAAGCTTTGGTTGGCCAATCCCTAGGGAATCCTGCCACAATCATCATTAATGTGCCGGATACAGCAGCAACGAGGGACGGGACAGGGCCCGAGCAAGAGGAGCTTCGCCCCTAAAACGCACCGCCAGACCGACAGCTTGTGAGGGTGTCGGTAGGACATGAACGGAAGGCACAGTTCGAGTGAGTCGCCTGAGTTAAGGCCAGTGTGAGTGACTTGGGAATTTTTCCCGAAGATTCGAGGTGAGATGACCTTGGCAAGTGCCCACTGAATACCTCCCAGAGAAGACAGCCAAGGCTCCAACTATCTCTTGCCGATTTTCGCCCGAGCTTCCTGTGGGAGGAATCGTTAAGTTCCGGAGGGGTGTGGTAGTCCAAGGCGGGAAGGGTTTCACTCGGTGGAGTTTCCGTGATGGCACGCAAGTACTCCACGCCACCTATCCTCTACTGCCCTGCGCGGGTGACGAACACAGACGCCGAAAAAATGTTGTGGCTCAAACAAATCTCCAGTCAGAAAACCGAGTCAACTAATAATCTGGTAAAGGTGCCAGGAAACGGCCAACCTGTTTTCCTGATCTTTTTTTGGCAGCTTGAAGTGATCAACAAGAGGTTCAGTGGATTCTGTACTATAGTTGGTGACAGCTTAACTCTGCAGCGGCTTTTCAAGATCAAAGGGATTTTGTGTTCATCCGCAACCAATAGCGTCTCGCCGTTTGTGTGACGCCTGCGACGTACGTTTGAAAGAAGAACTACATCCAATATGGCCGCGCTCGCTTCCCCACCGCTGCTGCGCTGTCGAGCGACAACGAGGTTGCCGAGAACCAACAGCTCTGTAGGCGATTTGTGTTGCGAATGTGCTGTAGTGCATCAAGAAGCCGCTTATCGTCACCTGTCCTGTGTTTGTCTTGCCGCGTCGTGGTTTGTACGTACGTGAGGAAATCGTGGCGGCACTGGTGGGGTGTTTTACGTACTCGGAACGTCGTCAACGAACTCGAATTGATAACGGCAAAGCGTCGAAGCTGCATCTGTTGCTGGTGTGATTGTGGAAATTGTGTCGGTGTAACGCAACCTTTGTGAAGAAATAATGCGATTTGCTTTCGTCTACGGCAGTAGCGGTGACAAGTTGCAAGCGTTTTCGTTTGTTGCTGTGAGCGTAGGCTGCGCCCGATGTTGAGCGCAGGCCACGTGGTGTCCGTCCGGCCCGACGCGGATCGTGCAAACGTTTGCGGCGTGTTTTTTGGCCGGTTACGGCGCTCGTACAGCCGAACACGTTATTAAGACGATTGCCAAATCTTACAATGTAAGGTATCTTTCCTTGCCGATTCGCGCATTGCTTTAGCCTGCCGGGGTACGAACGGAGCAGCGGTGTGGCGTTTTTCCCCCCTGGCGTAAACAGGTATATGATTAAACCATTATTGCAGAGACTCGTGAAGAAGTAAACGTTCGTGCACAATTATCCCAGACTGGGTTGGGTAGCTTTAAGAAAATCGGTATGAACCTGCCTTCCTGCGAGAGACGGGTGCCTATGGCGTTCTGTTTGTGCCAATGGGCACATTATCGAACATACATAAGTGTGAACGAGTGCGAGTATTTTTGAGGTAATCAACGGTGGTTGCGTTTCGTTTCTTGACTGTCATTGGTCGTAATCATCAGTAGCATTTTTGAAACGTATAAGAGGGCTAAATAAACATCGAAACTGCATGATTGGTGGATTTTGAACCACGTCGTTGAATGAAGCCGGAAATGTGTGGCCCCGCAACATGACCACGTAGTTTTTTATACATTGCCAAAAATACACACGCGCGCAGCTTTTTATTATGCCTGCTAAGCTTATGCTGTGTATGTTCCCATCGCTACACTAAGTGGCATTAGAGAAACTGACTATGCCTGTACTGAGGCTGCGTATTTCGTGTGCAGTGTGGAATTTCTCATAAGTGTCGTGAGCTGTTAAAGTTGTTTTGAGCTAGCTGAATGCGTTTAGTAGGAATGAACTAATCGTTTATCTTCCCTTTATTTTCATGCAGTTTGTGTGATGGGCTTTATGAGTTATAAACATTTGTCTATTGCAGCTGTGTTTCATAGCGATGGCTGTAGTTTAATGATTGTATTTTGGTGCTTGTGCAGTTTAAGTTTCAACAAAGGGGTTACAGTGCATTGGCAGACATTAAGATTTCCAGTATCTCTGTCATGATGGACTGTTATTATACAGAGTGGAGGACATGTTTGAGCGTCTTATCATGGAGCATACTTTAATTTAGATTCAACACCGCTTCCCACTTTTAGATGTTTTTATTGTTCCAGCAACTGTGGAGAGCCTTCAAACAGTGACTGAAGGTGGTTCAGGTTGAAGAGCTGCAGTAATAATTGCTAACACTTGTGTATCTGGTAGAAATGAGGTATGTCACCCCTTCAGAATGCTATGTTCATACTTTTCAAGCATGCACTGTTGATTCTGGTTATACAGCTGCAAGCATAATAGAAAGCAGTGATGCAGAATATCAAAATAGTTTAACTTCAGGCCTCCAGAGTGTCATGTCGCTGCTTTCTGTGCGCACTGTTGCTTCCAGCTGGTTCAGACGCAGTAAAAATTGGAAAAACTTACTCAGCAGGTCGCAACGATTTTAGGTCACTTCTTCAAGATGCTATGTAACTCCTTTGCAAGGTTGAACTGTTCCTTCTGACTAGAAAGCTATAGTAAGAAGTGAAAGATCTAATAAAATACGTTGCAATGTGTTTATGCGAGGCCTTCAAGCTGTGATGTCGCTGCTTTTTATGCACACATTGTAGCTTCTAGCCATGAAGTTGTGGTGAGGATTGAAGACACTTACACTGTACGTGAGAATAAATTCATGCCACACTTTCAGGCTATGAAATCGCTGCTTCTCTCGCACACACATTGTAGTTTCTGGCCATGAAGTTGTGGTGAGAGTTTAAGATGCTTATGTAGTACGTTAGAATGAATTCATGCCACACCTTCACACTGTGAAGTCACTGCTTTTCACGTACACACTGTTGCTTTTGGATTTAAAGCTGCATTAGGCATTGAAAACACTGGTGCAGCCAGAGGTCGGCAAACTCACTCATGAGTCCACTCACTCAGACTCATTTGGACTCAAACTCACGCGTGAGTTTGAGTTTGAGTGAGCGCGACGCTAGTGTGGCATGGTGAGTTTGAGCTTGAGTGAGTTTGAGCCGAGTGATCACGACTGAGTTTGAGTCCGATTGAGTTTGAGTCCATTTTGAGTTCTGAGTACATTTTGAGTTTGAGTCCATTTTGAGTTCTCAGTACATTTTGAGTTTGAGTCCATTTTGAGTTCAGAGTACATTTTGAGTTTGAGTTCATTTTGAGTTCTGAGTACAATTTGAGTTTGAGTCCATTTTGAGTTCTGAGTACATTTTGAGTTTGAGTCCATTTTGAGTTCTGAGTACACTTTGAGTTTGAGTCCATTTTGAGTTCTGAGTACATTTTGAGTTTGAGTCCATTTCGAGTTTGAGTTCATTTTGAGTTCTGAGTACAATTTGAGTTTGAGCTCATTTTGAGTTCTGAGTACATTTTGAGTTTGAGTCCATTTTGAGTTTTAGTCCATTTTGAGTTCTGAGTACATTTTGAGTTTGAGTCCATTTTGAGTTCTGAGTACATTTTGAGTTTGAGCACATTTTGAGTTTGATTACATATTGAGTTTTGAGTACATTTTGAGTTCTGAGTAAATAGGAGTTTTAAGTCCATTTGGAGTTTGAGTACATATGAGTAGCCTAGCAGGCAGCTATGGTTGGCTGTTAAGTTTCATGCATCACTGTGGGCTCGGAATTCAAGTTACCTTCGGGTATGGCACCAATCGCGATCTGCATGATCGGTTGGGAGGGAGGTGGTGTCTGATTTTTTTTAGTTTCTTGTTGAATGTTTATGGCCATAAGCACTTGCTGTATACTTAATTTTCGCGGCTGGGCGCGTGAGTGATAATTGACTGGTGAGGTCATAAAAAAGGGTTGTCTTCACTTTTCCTCCTGACGGATCCACTAAGAGCGTGGGAAAGGGTGGTGGGAAAGCACACGGCGGCGCTGGCGTGCTGGTTGTTCGCCTGCTACTGTTAACGGCTTGATATACTAGGGGTCACAAAGGAAGAGGTGAGAGCCGGGGGGAAATGGGGGCGGGGGCTGTCCTTTCTACTGTTTCAAATGAATTAGCTGAATTGACTGGGCAGCGCCCCTTAAGACAGAATAATGACCACATTAGATAGGGTGAAAAGTGAAACTGATGAGGCTAAGGCGTGTAAGGTATCAAATGAAAGGTCCGGATTAACGGAATCACGCGGGGTAAATAAAAAAAATGCTTCCTGATTGTAGTCATCAGGCAGTCATAATGAGTCATAGATTGGGTTAAAATTCAAAATGACGCTGCGAGGGCATGTTGGGAATCAAATTCAAGGTCTCGATGTGGGGAATCATTCGGGACGAACATGAGATATGGATATATCATGACGTAGTCATGGTAAATCAAAGATTCGGTTAAAATTTAGGTTCATGACGCTAGGGCGTATCAAATTAAAGGTCTCGATGAGGGTAATCACGTGCTTCCTGATTATTATCATGACATAGTCAAAATGGGTCATAAATTAGGTTAAAATTCACAATGATACCACTGGGTGTCCGGGGTATCAAATTGAAGGTTCCGATAAGTAAAATCACGTGGGACAAAAATGTGGTAGGGCTATATCATGAGATAGTCATGGTTAGTCATTGATTGGTTTAACGTTCAAATTGATTCCGCTAGGATGTGATGGGTATCAAATCAATGGTCTTGATGAGCCGAATCACGTGGGAGAAATACAAAAATGCTTCCTGGTTATAACCATTAGATTGTCATGGCGAGTCTTA